>NC_056726.1:1700528510-1700741806 GCF_019279795.1 Protopterus annectens | reverse complement strand
TAGGCAATGCTCCAGTTAGCTTAGTACTAATCTATGAACTAGCTAGTACAATTGCCCACAGTCATCCATGGTGAACAGGGCTGCCACTGCGGTATGTGTACTCACAGTGGTCTTTGTGTTGGCTGATATGTTCAGCTCTACTGTCCTGTTTGTGACCCTCAGGCATTAGTAGTCTCTATATGCCAATATGCACCATGTGTGAGCACTCAGTGACATGATAGCTTCTCTTAGCTGTAATATCCATCACACCGACCATATGTACTCTTACAGTATTTCTCCTGGCATTCAAACGCCTAGTGTTGTTTATCACATTAGTACTAAAGATCCATTTTCTTATGTAGATTTTTTTCTGAGAATATAGCTTTTACCCACAGACCAATGTCTGATTATATCTGTAGCATTCTATCCAGTGCACTCCTTGAATATTAGCACTGTGCAAACATCTAGTGCCAACATTATTTTCCTTATGGGTTTTTTATTAAAAGAACCGATGCCTTGTATATAGCTGATAAGCAACAGATCAGATAGTAATGACTACTTGTGCACCAGTTACAGCTTTATTTCATTGAAGTGGAGAGTGAAGAGCTGTTTCAGTTAGAACAGTGACTTGATAAAGAATATATCACTGTAACATGCTTTTACTGTGTGTATTTTCAGTAAACTTCACATTGTTCTACAGTATGCTTTAATCTCCTTGTTCTGCTCAGTTAGCTATTTTGCTGTGTTTGGTTTGTGTTGGTTGTTTCTACAGTTTTGGTTAGCTGAAAAGCTAGTTAATTGAAGGAGAGGGCATACACATGCATGCTATGTATACACCTATAATCAATTTAAACAAACATCAGTCTGCACATTGGATTGTCATTGTGATGTGGAAGGAAATCAGTGACACATTGAGACATGAGAAGGATAGGGAAGCTTAATACAAAAGACATACCTGTTGAAGGAATTCTGAACACTGGGACGAATCAAGAGCGGCGAGGCAACAATGTTAACCAATGTACACAGCATAATCGGTGTCAGTAAATAAATACTTCAGAGAAGAGTCAACACCCTTTCAGTCTGCAAGTGCACAGAAAACATTTCTGCATCTGTAGTATACATTATGCTATGGCTGATACTAGATGTAAATGCAACATTATTTTTGTGAGAAAAAGCACTTGCATGCTAAGAAAACACATTTCAGAACATGCTGGGGACAAAACTAGTAGTACTTCTATCACGTTTCAGGATTTACATATTAATTCCATTAGTGACTACACCTTCCTTTCACAAATATTAGATGTCCTTAAATAAAATATAATTAGAGAAGACTTTGAAAATATCCTGTTAGCTGTTTAAGCCGGAGGGTAGTGCAGAATAAAAGCACATGACTAAATGAAAATAAATAGCAGATTAAGTAAATTTTTCAGAAATGCTTACCACTTCAGCAAAGTGATGGGTACTACAAACCATTTTTTCTCTCTTTTTTTTCTCTAGTTTCACAGAATATGGCTAGATGCATCACTAGACACTTTAACAAAATCCAAGAAACTAGGTGAAAAAAACTGTCTCATGATACTTAGGGTTTTACAGAAAATGCTTAACATTTCTGAATACCCCAGGTTCCTTTAACTTTGCTGCATATGACTAAATAAGGATCTTATATTCAATACAGGTTTGCCAAAATTATTTCCCTATATGCTGAAGTGAGTTTTTATACTTTATTGCTTACTTCACTAAAGGTTAAATCTGAACATTTTTGTTGTGTGTGTATGTGTATGTGTGTGTGTGTGTGTGTGTGTGTGTGTGTGTGCATTTATCATTTAAATTCCCAAGGCTTGGTATGTAAATCATGAGGATCTTGATATATACGTGTGTTGATTTTTAAGTTATATTTAATTAATTCTGCTGCAAAGAAAAAAATGATTAATTTCATAAAATGATGCACTGTCAAAGTGAAACTATGTGAGTGTGCTTGTTGGGGGTGGTGTACCTGTCTCCACCCGTGTGCGCACTGTGGCTATATAATTTTTATATATATATAGATAGATGAGTGGAGTCAGCAGAGAAAGGAGGCATGCTCATTTGAGATTTATGCAACAAATGAAGACTAATAGAACACAAGTGAATTTTACGTTTTTTTATAGTCTGGAACAACTATCTCTTTACAACTTATTGTGTTTTTTTTCCCCTTTTAGACTATGCAGCATTACTCAATAACATTCCAGTCTCCTGTGGTCCACAACAATTTTCTGTTGATATCACATCGTGCTTAGGACGTTCTATGTCTCAAGCAAATTTTCTTTTGCCAGATGAAAACCAAGCAGAAAATCCTTGCTTTTATGCAACGTACTCACCACAACCTGGCACAGCAACATTCGTATACAATTTCACTTCAGGAAGCAGCAGCAGCTGTAATCCAGCACTTTCAGTAAGCAAAAAATTACAATGTTTCAAGATTATAATATTTCCTTATCTCATAGTACATGCAATGTGGCTAAATTGTTGCAGGAAGTGCTGTTTTCTCACTCATAATGATTATCTATGTATTCTGTATAATTTAAGCAGTACAGAATGTTTCATTTGCCAGAATCATCATATGGTTCAGATGTACATACCAATGCCATTTATTTCCTCATCTTCCAGAAACTCAATATAATTAAAGAAATATTTGATTTCAATGTACAGATTTTAGAACCATTTCACTAGATTTATTTAGCATTCAAAGCTATTCATAAAGTATTATTTTGTCAATATCCAAAAATGCGACCATTGCTTATTATTATTTAACCTTATTTAGTGCATTTTCAACCAGAAATTCATTCCTAACAAAAATAACATCACAATTATTCTGACACAGACAATCTCAATAATAATAAGTTATGTTTAGTAATAATTTGAAATTTAAGTTGTAGATTTATGGAGCTGGAAGATGTATCGGTTCACTAAATATTTGCACATTGGTTTAAGTTTCTATAGTAATGAATTCAAGTTAACTAGGTACATTGATTTATTTGAATAAACTAATGATCAGATAATGTACAAGGATATATGCAAAAAGGAAAATTCCGCATAGGTTGAGAGATGAAGCTTACTCGGAGAATACTCAAAACTGAGTTACAACAGATAAAGAAGACTGCTCTAGTCATTTTATTATTTACCAGTGTGTATAGATCAAAAATGTGTTCTTAATATGCTCACATGAAGACCATCTACCAATTATTAAAGCTTCCTTTCCTTGTTGTTTGTTAACAAATAACTAGTTGATAAACTGAGTGGAGATTTTGCCAATGTTCAGATGTGTTAGTTAAAGGAGTGCCTCACCAATGTCATGTAATGGTTTTCATTATCGCTAAAATCATTGTATGAATGATGACAAATTGATTAGATTCAGGATTAAATCCATACATGATTAATTCTTTCTTGCCAGACCCAATTATTGGGCATCACCTTTTCCACCTGTTTCCATAAGCCCTTTCAGAAATCATGACATACAGGACATTCCCAAACTATATGCACCAATGAGGTTATTGATTCACTACACTGGTATTGGCAACAGTGTGGACTAATTCAAGAGATTTGCTTAGAGATACATCTGGGGAGAGAAAAAGTTGGTGGAGACACTTCAATGGAAACAATCTCCACTTAGGAGAGTAAGTAATGGTAGAGGGAGTGTTTATTACATAGGAAATGTGTACATCAGAGTCTGGTGACAGTCTTGAATAGGTTCATAGGTGTTTACTGTGCTAACAACCACAGAGGCCTCATTAAACCTAGCCATGCATCCCGAATCTCTGACAATTTCTGGTACCCTTGATATGTGTAGACAGGGACTTGGTAAATGAAACATTTACAAGCAGGCGCCTGGAAGATGAATGAGTTACAGGCTGCCTGTGTCCATTAGAGACATAGGTGCCATATCTGGGATGAATTTCCTGTTTTCCATTCAAATGGCCTAGTGACACTTGAATTGGATCAAGGTGGAGCTCTGCTTTACATGGATGGAGAACCTGTTTCAGAGAAGGGGTAGTCTCTGGGATACATACTTGTCTCTCCAGTGGGTCCTATTTATATCACAGGCAAGGTTTAGGTCTTTAGAATGGGTATTTCTGATGCTGCTTGTTTGCTGGATATGCAAAAGGACCATCAGGGTGGGATCTGATAATGTCTTGTATGTCAGACATAGATCGCCCCTAAATGGCCTGTAGGAGACCAATACAGGGAGAGGGTCATGAGGTGATCTGCATAGGACACTTTCAGCTTGGTAACATGTCTTGAGGTCATATACTGAATTAAAGTACATAACACGGAAAGTTGAGTACAATTCTGCTGCACCCAGTTGTCTAGGCTCATCACTGTCAGTAGTGATTGGCTGAAAAAATACAAGATTAGTGATATTATGGACCAAGTGACTATTCAGAGTGATTGTAGTGGAGAACGAATTTGAAAGGAATGAATGAAGTGTTTGGGGTAACTCAAATTCTACAAATAGTTCAGAAAACAATTTGAGCACTGAGCTTAATTGTAGATTAATGGTTACATGTATTCCCTGTGCCACCTCTCATGGAGTGGGAAGCAACTTTGAAGAGCTGAACACTTTGGATCCACTCTTATGGATGAAAGTAAATGCATCTGACTATCAGTTGAGTCCAGTCTCTTGAAAATAGTACTGGTGCCCATTATTAAACTATTTAAAGGTCTTTACATTATAGATACAAGGTACAGGGTTGATTCTGACCTCCACTTATTGGCTAGGCTTATAACAATCTGCAGACTGATAGACTATAATTTACCTGTGGACCTTTGAGAAGTTCTGATAGAGGGAAACTACTTAAAATTTCAATTCACAATTGCATATAATAATAGTTACCTTTTGGACCCTCTATTCTCTACTTGGTGTGAAACATGGTAATAATACGGGAAGACTGCCATGCTGATGATTAATTCCATCCAAGAAAGGTATACAGCTTATATGCACATGTCATTGTAGAATCTAACTGTAGCCATTTTGGTTTCCAGTAGTAAAGAT
The DNA here is from genome assembly GCF_019279795.1 of Protopterus annectens. Lineage (NCBI taxonomy): Eukaryota > Metazoa > Chordata > Ceratodontiformes > Protopteridae > Protopterus > Protopterus annectens. Next base: position 1,700,736,798 of record NC_056726.1, on the reverse strand, counting down.
CCATTGCTTATTATTACATACAAACAAGTTGTGTTATTAATCATACATTCTAAAATATTAGGTTCATAGGCATGCAGTCCAGGAGACCTTTGAGGATATCCAAATTTCACAAAAGCATTTTCTAAGAGATTTGCTCAAGGTGACACACGAGGGCAAAAGAAGGCTGAGAGAAACAAACCCTGCACCACAGTAAGCTGCTAGTTAACAGCTCATAATACTGTTCCCCTGTGCTAACTGTGAAAGTGAATAGTATATTACAGAAAATAGACCGTTATTTGCATTTAATCATTGCATCACTTTTCTGAATAATCTGTAGTCTTTTTCTGAGTCTGATGTTCATAGGTTCATAGCTTCATTGATTAGTACTAGGCTAACTGTCCTTGTGAGTCATTTTTTTTTTTTTTAAGCCTAGCCAATTATCCGCTGTGAGATTCAAACCCTGTGCCTTGTGTTTGCAAGGCAAACACCTTAACCATTAGGCCACCCTCCCAAAAAGTATGTTTGCTTTACACTGTATATTTTCCATTTACTTAGCTTCTCAAGTCACTTTGAGGTGGCTCTTACCAACAAATGTTATTCTCTGTTCTTCAAGCCACTTTGCTGATTAATTTGTAATATCACATAAATGTATTTCTACAAGCAGAAACACACACACACACACACACACACACACACACACACACACGCACACACACACGCACACACGCACACGCACACACACGCACACACACAAATTGCGCGCGCGCACATACACACACACACACACACACACACACATACATACACCTGCATATGTATATGTGGGCACGTGTACAATATGATTTACTATCACAGTCTTGAAGCCCTCGATCTTGAAATGCATAATTTTGATTGAGACAGTAATAGAAAAAGTCCAAAATGCTGAAGACCACAGTGTGATCTCTTGGAATTGACCCCAACAGGATTCATGTTCACATTTGTTCCTAGAATAATATTGGTAGGGGGATGCAGTATTTAAGAGCTTAAGACATTATGGTCTTCAGCATTTTGGTCTTTCAATATTATGGTGTCAGGATTATGAGTTTCAGGATTAGGGGCTTCAAGACTGACATAAACTATATTGGATATGCATATGTATAATGATGGTCAGCTGGAAAGGTATACAAAAGGGAGAAAAACATTCACTTACAGTATTTTGGTATTAAAGATTCTATGGCACTTTCTATTATATTATATTGTTCTTCACCTAACCATGGAAAAACATACATACTGAGCACTACAAATAACATATTTTCCTTTCCATATTTCTAGTGTGCCTGTTTAAAACACAGTGAAATGTCAACTACCTCATCCTTATTGTGTTCTGTGTCATTATACTCAAATTAACCTTAACACAAATTACAGTTTTACTTCAAACTTCTACTTAAAATAAATATAGTTTTACATTAAATTTGTAAAGTTTGATCTATAAGACACTACTGGGGCTTACTCTGGCTGTAACTAAATGTCTCTCAGTCCACATATATAGACATTTTTATTAGTGAGGATATGATGCCACACTTATACGGCCTAATATCTTTTCTGGTACTGCTCTTATGGACAGTTATACTATTTAGTTTAATCTTTTATACTAGATCCAAATTATGTGTTAATCATTCATAACAGATCCTTATGAGTCACCCTTCTGCCACTCATCTTTTATTTTATGCTGAAAAAAATCTTGACATAGCAGATAATTTATTAAATTTTTTTGCCATTATTTGAGAAAATATGATATCAATGTTTATGTTTAAAGCTGCCAGAATTTGCAATGCCCAAAGTTCATAGGTTCATAAGTGATTAGTAGGCTATCTACCCTAAAGAGCCTTTTAAAGCCAAGCCATGTTTCCCAAGTGTTTTTCAAAGTTTTGATGCCACTCATTTTCCCAAATGTATTTGATTATTTTTGATACTGTTCATATTATAGGAAATATAGCTTGGGCATGAGTAGTTCTTTATTTACAAGCTTCCTCTTTTTGGTAGGGACATAAGTGGTAGACCAGGTGTAAATTTACGATTTGCCATCTACTGATCCAAGTTGTACTTGAATATGTGCAGGGAGGAACTCTGCTTCATATGGATAAGAAGCCTGTTTCAGAGCCTGTCTTGCTAACTTGTCTTATTTATGTTTCAAATGAGGTTTATGTCTCTACAGTGGGTGTTTGTGATGTTATTTGTTTTGTTAATGTGTAAATGGTTCAAAAGGGCTGGATCAGAGGATGTTTTGAATGCCAGACATATATTACCTCTCGGCAGTCTGTCAGAGATGGAGCACAAGTATGATTTGAGGCAGTCCATGTAGGACATACTGTCAAAACCTTGCACTCATTTTGTGAAGAACCTCTATGGATGTTCTAATTGTTGCATATGCCTGGGTAGGAACATACCAAAGGGAGGCTTGTATGTACTAATTGGTCTAATGAGGGCTGAACGCTATGGAACAGTGACTGACATTTTTTGACTTAGATGCCATACCCTTGCTTATAAGTTGAGCATTGCAGAATGATTTCCTTATGACAGTAGACACATAATGGTCAAAGACCAAGTCACGGTCTACATGCATTCCCAAATCCATGACCACATGATCAGACCTTAGGGGTGTATTATCATTGCAGTAATTTGCAGGGATGGTCATTTTTCCATGTTTTTTGGCACTGAAGTTTAGACCATGACTTTGTAATGACTTGTTAGTCTGTATCAGGGCTTTCTGGTGAATATGAATAGGCAGTGACCACACAGTGCAGTAGATAAAACTGTTTATTCTCTCTGACGTCTCGACACAATTGCCTTCAAAGAGTATTCTGGTGAATATTTCTATTTGGGGGGGGTCTATGACTGCATCCAGTTTACAATAATTTATAAACTTTATTAGACAGATGCCTGCCTTTGATGTTGGACTTGAGTTCAAATAAGTAGATGTCAAAAAGAAGGTACCCCATAACTGAGAACTGTGGTCTCAGCTAGTGACTGGCATTTTAAGAGAGGTAGACTCATGGATCCTGATTTCTTGTGTCCTATCTGTGAGAGATCTGAATACCCAGCAGGGGATGTAGGGGTTTATACCTAAGTTCATGAACCTGTCTATAATGCCTGAGTGAAGTTTTGTGTTGAATGCTTTGACCAGTTGAAGTAAGCAATATGCACCATTTTGCCCTCATCCATTGCTCTTGTAAATTTCTTGAAGAAATCCACTAAGTTGAGTAGGCATGGCCTGCCCTTGATAAAACAAAACTAAGATCCATTGTCTGAACATTTCCTATGTTGTTTTTTATCCTGTCCATGATCTTTCTTTCCATGGTCTTACCTATGAGACAAGTCAGGCCTATGGGATGGTAGTTTCCCAAGTCCATAGACAGCCCAGCTGTATGCAAAGGGGTAACAGTCACAGTAACCATTTGCTTGGCATGAAGCCAATTTGTAGGCTATATTATAAGCACTTCTGAGGAAGTTCTGTAATAAATGGGACGAAAGTACTATACTTTACTCTGGCTCCAGTTTGGTTTGTTTATCAGTTGTTTCTTTATACATTTTTTAAGTCAATTTGTAGGCTATAATTAAATAGTGCTTCTAGTTTGCCAAATAGGTCATGTTTCATGCTACCATATTTCCCCGAAAATAAGACTGGATCTTATACTTTTCCCCCCACCGAAATACACATTAGGGCTTATTATCAAGGGATGCCTTATTTACCCCCCTCATATAACAATCTACATTTATTTATTTATTCATGTACAAAAATTGACATTAATTCATGTACACAAATTGACATTTATTCATGTACACAAATCAACATTTATTCACGTACAGAAATTGACATTTATTTGGTACTTTTCTATTATTGGACAACAGTTCTAGGTAATGCATTAATAGTTGTGTGAGAATTCTATATAAACAGTGCAACAAACATTTCAACTTCAGAATATGTACACCTTGGCTTTCACAGTGCAATATTTCATGCTTAACAGAAAGTGCAGAAAAATCTCAATACATGTGTATTGGAGGAGGGGAATAAAACAGGTGAATAACTGTCACTTTTTGAGTGGTGATGCTTTCTTTATTCCTTACCCAAACTGTAAGAGAAGAATGATGGAAAGTCATAAAAATGAAGTGTGGGAACTAGTCTGGGAACTAGTGGTCTTACTTTAGAATTATCCCATGATAATGTAATGTTACCTTAATGCAATAAAGTAAAAAAAAACTGACAAGAGCTTGCTGGCAGCTGAAAGCAGAAGCAGAAGCAATCCATTCTGTTGCCCCAATAATGGAAAAGTTATCCAAATACAGTCATGTCATTTTCTTCGGGAACATTGTCATAAGTCTCCAACCTCTGAATTCTGGCCTGAATTTCTTGTGACTCCATTTCCTGTAGAACCATTGGCCCCAATATGTTATGCCTAGCAATAGAGCTCTCCTTAAATGAACACTGCTTGTCCATGTAGCCTGTTCGTAGTGCATTGGCAACACAGCTGTCAGTGATTTTATCCCATGAATTTTTCACCCAAGTCATGACCTCTTGCAGACTAGGCTTCACAAAGTTTCCATGCTGATTTCTCTCCATTTTATTTTCAATGTAGTCATTGAGTTCCATGCACAAATGGACCTTGAATGGCTTGTTTATTGCAATAGATCTATTCTTCTCTGTGCAAGGAAGTTCTTCATGTCTTTAGCATGGTGAGTGCTGGCTGAATCTCAGACTAGCAGACATCTTTCGCCACCTCGCAAAACAAGTGGCAGCATTACATTGACCCACTTCATTATAACTGCTTGTGTGCACCAGGCCTTTTCGGTTTCAAGAATGTAAATGCCTGAGACACGTTCAATTTTATCTTTCTTGCCCTTACTAATGATTAGAGGTGGGGTTTTCTTTCTATATAGACAAATTGCCAAAATACTGGTAACACGTGCACTTTCGTAACCAGTGGAGGGAATGTAGATTGACGAGGCACCCCTCTGATCAGTTGTTGTTTGATATCCTTTGCCCATAAACACTGTTTCATCCATAGCAATCATGTTGCTGCACAGTTTTTGAGTGTATTTTTATTGCTATTAACTAATCTGCATGGGTAACTGATTTGTTTGCAGTTAAAAAAGCATTCTGTAGAGTCTCATTGCTCCTTTATCTGTTTAAAAACTTTCATTTTGTGGCTTTCTGTAGTGCTTACTATCTGTAGGCTAATAGCTTTAGTATTGTCCTCATCCTCCCTCCCTGTTGGTGTGTTGCTGTTATACTTGGTGGCTTTGCAGTTGCCCGCCCCTACTGTAAATCTGATCTGGGACACTCCTCCCAGTCTAGTGTCATTAGCTCATTCTAGCTAATACAGAGAGAACATTTGATAAGGCCTTCTGTTTCTCCTTTTTCCCATTCAAAAAAAAATCATTTTGCCTGAATCTCCTTGGTTCTGACTGTGCTTCTCAAACATTTTGGAAATACAGAGTATATTTTAGAGCATTTATTATAACTGTAATTGCCTTAATATTGCTACAACTCAAGTGCTCTAGGTTGCACTGCATCTGAAGTGTCTGTGTGTTTTAGCTGCTTTTCTGTATATATAGACTTCTCTGTATATGTAGACTAGCTACTTATTCTGCTGTGTTACTGCCTCTTAAATCATTTTTCAGTTGTGCACTTGCCTTGCTTCATTTAAAAAGTTAAATTGTTAATTTTGTAGAGTTTTAATTGCATTACTGTTTAGGACTCAAGTGTGTTAGCCTTTTCTGTGTTTATTTACTGTATTATTGCATTGTTTAGCCTGTTTCAACAAAAAAAAATACTATCTTGTTTGCTCGTTTCCCACCTTTTCTAGCCAGTCCATATCCCAGGCTTTGCTTGTCTCAGGACTTTATTTTCTGTGCTCAGAGCTATCCAGACCTTGCTGTGGTAGAGGAAAGTCCTACTGCTTATCAGTGGGACTGGTGATCATTGTACTGTCTATCTAACACTAGAGGAGTGATTTCCAGCTCTGAAATTGTAATTTTATTAGTCTTTTTGGGCTGATTTCTATCCCTTTCAACTTTCTGGCTTAAAAACGCGTGTGTTTGCACATTTTTCAGATCGTGCAGCACAGCGAGGCTACAGTTAAACTATTCCAGGTGCCAGAAAGTCTGCTCTTCAAATTTTCCCATAGAAATAGCTGGTTTCACAGTAGTAGCACTAACATCTGAACCCGTGTGACTAGCACTTGCTCTAGAACCTGCTGGAAAGCACTAGGAAGCCTGAAACTGATTCAAGCACTCAGCTCTCCTTGTCAATAAGGAGAAATTAATCATAGGCACTAAGCCTATAATTGCAATGTACCTTGCAAAGGTAAGGGAAAACAGCTCTTAACCTTTACAAGAAAGCACTAGGAAGCCTGAAACTGATTCAAGCACTCAGCTCTCCTTGTCAATAAGGAGAAATTAATCATAGGCACTAAACAGCCTATAATTGGAAAGTACCTTGCAAAAGTAAGAGAAAACAGCTCTTAAACTTTACAAAAAAACGCCTAAACAGGCATGTCCAAGGGTCAGCTTCCGGTGATTTCTCCTGTCCACATGGTGAATCTGGAAATACTGGGGCAGTGCGGCAACTGCCTCATATGCACAGACAATCCTGTCCTCCTACCACCCAACACTACAACCTGTGAGAGATGCACTTACATAGCCAAACTGGAAGCAAAGCTCTCTCCGGCCAAGATTGTGCTAGACAGTCAAGAGGAGAAGGTTAACACCTGCATTACACCTCAAGCAACTCATAGCCCTTCAAAACCCACACCATCAACACCCACACATAGCAACACTAATCCCACATATGTGGAGCCCCTTAACATTAACCTGCCCAAGCAACAAGGACCTCTGAAACGCAAACAAACACCAGTCACAACCAAAGTGACACATAGCTCACAACACCAGTGTGCCACCCAACAACAGCCCCTAAGGCAAGACAATGTACCCAACACTTTAGTCATAGGTGACTCTATAGTCAGGCACACTGATGTCCCACTTACCAGGCTGAACAAGGAGAAAATTACAGTCAGCTGCCTGTCAGATGCCAGGACCTGCTACATAATGCATGCACTCAAGTCACTCCACAACAAGTACAAATATGACTCTGTCATTGTCCATGCTGGAGTGAATGACTTGAGACGTACCTCCATGGACTACATGAAAAGAGACATGGAAGAGCTCTTGGATTATGTGACCCAAGCAGGTATGACCCTAGCCCTGAGTAGCATCCTGCCTTCACCCGGAATGATGCCACAGTATATGGACAAAATGATTGACTTCAACAATTGGCTAAGCTTCTGGTGTCATTCAAAGGGGATCCAGTATTTGTCTGCCTGGGAAGACATGATCGACAAACCACAATGCTTTGCCAGAGATGGTCTGCACCTGTCAGCCCTGGGATTCAGTTTACTGGCTAAAGCTCTTGCCACCCCGATAGTGCCTTTTTTAGGCAAGGTTCAAAGGATAAAACCACCACTGTAACAGATACAAGCATGCAAAATCTGAAGGTAATGCTACTCAATGCTAGAAGTCTAAACCTCAAAATGCACTCTCTCAAGGTACTCCTAAAAATGGAGAGCATCGATATCTGTGCAGTAACTGAGACCTGGTTCAAGGCTCCAGAGAGCACCCCTGCAATACCAGGATACAATTCTTGCCACATATTTCGGCCACAAAACCAAGACCAAAACATTAAAGGTGGAGGAGTGTCCATATTCACCAAGGATATTCACACCTCCAGGCTAGCTGCCCAACACAATGCATCTGAAAATCTCCAGCTGCAACTAACATTAGATAAGACTGCAATCCAAATTTTAGCTTGCTACAGATCCCCCACCATGCCCCAAGATTCTCACTACACCTTTCTAAACATACTGGAAAATATTAAGATACAACCAAGCACCCTAATACTGGGTGATTTCAACTACCCTGCCATTAATTGGGAAAACTACTCGGGTACCAACTCCTTTTCCCAATGGTTCTTGGAATTCATAATCCAATGCCCTGGATCAACTAATCCATTGTCCCACCAGGGGCTCCAATATCCTAGACCTGGTCATTACCAACATGGGAAATAGATGCTCCACACCAGTGATGACCCCCTCATTGGTCAGGTCTGACCATAAGCAAATCACCTTTGACATCCACATCCCACCCCCCAGTAAGGAAACCTCCTTAAAAATCTTCTCCAAAGCCAACTTCATGCTAGTGAAGTCAGAAGTGACAAACTTCACAGCACCCATGCAGACGGGATCGGGAAGTTTGACTGCAGAATCCTACACTAAGGCACTGTATGAGCACATTGATTCATGCATAAATCATGCAATCCCAAGTAGAACCAAGATGCTCTTCTCCAAAAAAAGGAAGCCAATCTGGTGGTCCCCTACTATAAAGAAATTATACAATAGAAGGAAGAAATTGTTGCAGAAAAGAGAAAAATCCCAGGATGCAAGAAACTCCCTCACCAGCCACAGTAAGAAGCTGAGATCCCGCTTAAAATTCTCAAAAGCTAGTTACGAAAATAAAATTGCCAAAGATTCCAAAGACAACCACAAGGCATTCTATATTTATGTCAGGAATCTAAATGGCAATGCTCAGATCTGCTCTGAGCTACAACAGAATGGCATTAAATATACTGATCCACGAAAAATAGAAAAAGGATTCAAGTGTAAAATAAAACTTGAAATAGATACACACACTTGAAGGAAATCAGGTCCAGCCTCTGCAAAAATCCAATCTATTTATTCCACAAAGAGACAGTCCAATTTAACACCACACATACAAGTACGTTTTCGATTCGTGTTCTTCTTCAGAAAATCAAAGACAAATAAATTAAAAGAAGAACCACTCCTTATATACACAAAGTATGCCATTAATTAATTAATCAACTTTAGGTTTATGCCATTTGCAACACCAGATGGCGCCAGAGTATAATATAAAATAATATAAACTAATATAAACTGAAATATAAACTGAATTTCACTTAATATCTATTACAAATGACGAAATGAAGTGTCAGAAAGTTTTATTAATAAAATTTTGCAATATGTCTGTATGTAAAACTTATATAATATAAAGTATTTTTATAAATTCAGATACTGAATATTTCATAAAATGAGTCTGCCATAGCTGAAAGAAAGCATTTTCAGGTATTCAAGAGTTAAAAATTTTAAATTGGATAAATATTCCAGTTGATTTCCTTCAAGTGTGTGTATCTATATTAAATATACTGATCCCAAGGATATTGCCAATATCCTGGCAGATCAATTTAGTGCCAACTTCACCCCCCCTCACCCCCTAAAGGGCCCAACTCAATATCAAAAGATTGCCAAATTCCGATAATCATGGCCACACAGGTAGAAACCGCACTCTCCAAAGCTAAGAATACAGCATCCGTGGGACCAGATGACATCCCAGGCTGTGTACTACAGGAACTCCAAAATGAACTGGCACCTCACCTAAGTGTCATGTTTAATCATAGCCTCATCTCAGGCTTCGTGCCCACTGAGTGGTGCACAGCTGCAGTTATGCCGCTCCACAAGGGAGGATCTGCCTTGGATCCCAGGAACTACCGTCCCATCAGTCTGACAAGCCTGATCTGCAAGGGCATGGAACTCATTATCATGGAACTTATAAACAAAGACATTGGCAAACTTCAAACACTGGACCACATCCAGTTTTGGATTGTGAAGGGCCAATCTTGTCTCCTGAATCTGATTGACTTCTTCGAATCAGTCTCCAGAGCTGTGATAGAGGGTAAGGTGGACCTTGCCAATGCCTCCAACACCATACCCCACTCTGCAATCATAGATGAACTTACTAAGCTGGGCATAAATACCTACGTCACTCGATGGGTTGCCAACTGACTTACTGACAGAACCCAGACTGCAAAAGTAGCCAACTCCAAATCCAGCTCCAGACAAGTGACAAGTGGAGTACCTCAGGGTTCAGTCCTGGGACCACTCTTGTTTGGCATCTACTTCTCTGAAGTACAGGCCAACACTAAGGGACTCTGGCTAACAAAGTATGCAGATGACTGCAAACTGGGAGCCATTATTGAATCCCCAAATGATATGGATATTATACAAAACGGCCTTACAGAAACAGATGCCTGGTGCCAGAGCCATGGGCTCAAGCTTAATGCCAGGAAATGTATAGTTATCCCCTTTGTGAAAAAAACATGCACCCATGAATTATCACATTGGTGGCAGGGCACCAAACATCGAAAGTGTGATGAGAGATTTAGGGACACAGGTGAACAGTGGTCTCACTTTCGATAACCACATCACCACAACAGTCAGGAAATCCTTCTATATGGAACACCTCATCACTAAGGGCTTTTCATCCAGAAAAAAGGAGGTCATTGTCCCACTGTATTCATCCTTCATTAGACTCATTATAGAGTATAATGCCCCGTTTGGTATGTACCTCACAAGACATCTGCAACAGCTGGAAAAGTCACAGAAATACCTCACTAAAAGAATTACAGGCTTAAAGCAGATGCCATATGCTGACCGTCTAAAAAAACTCCAGCTATACTCTGTGGCATATCATCTACTCAGAGGCGATCTCTGCTTAACATACAAGGCCATGTCAAACCCTGAGCTGTTGGACATGCTCTACTTAAAGAAATCCCAACCCCTCAGAGCCACACGCTCCAAGGATCTAAACCTTGTCATCACAATGAACAAAACATGCTGGAGGGATAGGTTCCTGACCCAGAGACTCCCCATATTCTGGAATAGACTGCCTATACATGTCAAGCAGAGTGCCTCATTGGCCCTCTTCAAAAGGAACCTTGATGATTGGATGGGAGATAGGAAATTCACCCCGGGGATCATGTCAGTCGTCCTGCTCGACAGGGGCCCAGAGACGTAAATATTGTGGGAAGAAATATCCAGGGAATTGTTATGGCTAGGCTTGCATAGGCCCTAGGGCTGATAGCCTAGTACCAATCTATGTTAGTGAGTTGGTATTTAGAAAAGCTGATGCCATCAACAAAGGACTTCAATGCAAGTGCACGTTTAATAACTTCAGTATCTTCTAGCTTGAACAGTGTTGTTGATCTTCTTAGAGACAGTTCATATCGCTGAAGGAAGCCATCCAGCCAATGTTGTGATGCTTTGAATTTTTCTGGGGATATTTCTAACTGTGGTGCCATTGCAAGGGCAAATGCTTGAATATCAGCCCTGCGCGCAACCAAAGCCTTTGCTCTCCTGTTGGCAACCCATTCACAGGTGATGTCTTCTAGCTCAGGAAATAATGGTTGCTGACCTGATCCACACTTTCACTTCTTAGCATTTCCCTTGTCCACCTGTTGATTAAGGTTATCGTACTCTGCTCGCCATTTTCAGACCATTCAGAGATCCAACTTCTCTTTGCAGCAAGCCATCAGATGCTTTCCCTTCTTTCCACAGGAGTCCTCCACAATACCTTTCTTGTACTCAGTGGAATAGTTGTTTCTTTTTGCACTCATCTTGTCTGGGGGGGGTAGTAGAAGACTTACAAGACAGGAGGGGTAACAAAATGGTGACAGTTAAGAAGACACAATCACACCTGTTTGTTATCAACTGCACAGATTTTACATGCATTGTCTGTAGTTTGCCCAATCAAAGTACACTTGCCAGTTTTTATGCGCCAAGAATCTCAAACATCAAGTGTGAGTGAGGATTAGGGTTACAGTAAGAATCATGGAGGACTCCTGGGGAAAGAATCTTACAATATTCTGCAAAGAGAAGAAGATAGGTGTCCAAATGGTCCAAAAGTGGTGAGCAGAGTACGATAACCTCAGTCAACAGGTGTCAATAATATTATTATTTTATAGTTTAACACGTCCATCATGTGTTGTTGACGATCTTAACTGGGACTTATTTTGGGGGTAGGGCTTATATCATGACCACCCTGGAAAACCATGCTAGCCTTATTCTCTGGTTAGGTCTTATTTATGGAAAAATATGGTATTAAGGAGGCATCCTGGAAAATTATTAGGTCCTATCAATATAGTGAATTTGGCCTTAAAAAGAGTTATTAAGGAACTGTTCCCCTAGCGATAGTTGTGGAGCTTTGGTTGAGGGTATTTCTTGAGAGGTGGCTGCGGGAGAATGCAATATAACTTTGAAACTGAATGTAATAGTCAGTAAATGCTAAATCCTCTGTCTAATTATAGGTGGGTCCATTTACAATTAGATTAGCACAGTATTGTGTATTGCCTTTAGGATTTTGGACATAGGTGGAGAATTCATTGTTTTTCGCCTTATCCTGCAAGGTTACTTTTACCTGAAATTTTGCTTTGGTAGACTTAATTAGTTGCCTAAGTAGTTTAATTAGTTTGTTGAGTAGAACATTTTTATAGAAATGAAAAACTTTGCAGAACAAACCATACCCACAAACAGGACAAAGGAATGGGAAAACTTTTTTTGACAAAATAAAAGCTTACTTATGGAATGTGAGCTATTTCTATTATTCTGTACAATATTAAGGTGCTTATATTGCAAAGAAAAAGAAGGTAGATACACATACACACATATATACATGCATGTGCGCCCACACAAACAAATATACACACACACACACTCACACACACACACACACACACACACACACACACACACACACACACACACACACACACACACACACAAACACACACACACACACACACACACACACACACACACACACACACACACACACACACACACACACACACACACACACACACACACACACACACACAATATTCTATAATTAGAGATGCAGTGCTGTGGTAGCTGTTGTCCCTTTTATTTTTGATGGTTTAGCAGATGTTTGGTATACTGTTTCCTCAGAATTGTTTCCAATAGATATTTTTTGTGAAGGTTTATATGTTTTTAATATGTCTATGGCCATGAAGGCCATTCTAGTGGCTTACAGGGATAAGGTCCTAAGTACAGCCTAGTCAACCTAGGTCAGTTATTGGCTGAGGTGATTGATGATGAAGCAGTGAAGGATATGCATGGTTGAAAGAGGGAACTTAATCAATGAGGATAGAAGGTGGGGCAGGAAAATGGTCAGGGCATTTAGAGAAACCCATCCACAGTCAGAAGCAGAGAAGGCCAAGCTACCAGTAAGTCCTGTGAGTCCACAACCAGCCCATGAATAACACAACAAGTCAAGCAGGGTAGAAGACAACCTAGTAGATCTAGCAGGAACATGGGCCACTATGGGCCAGAAGGGTAAAATGTCCCAAGAGGTATCAAAATTATGATGATGATGATTTATGCCTATGGATGCCATTGAGAATCTTATGCATGCCATCCAGTATTAGTGGGAGTTTAACAATGTCCACACTAAGCATATACTTCTCACATATCACAAACAAAAAGTTGTGATCTCACTGAAATGCCTCAGCACTGCTCCAGTAATCAAGAAGCCTCAATCCTTACCACTAGCACCAGTAGGGGATGCACATTGGGAGGATGACAAACACTCACACAGTAAAGTGCAATTTCTTTTAAGAGCAGACAGAGACCAAAGTCAGTCAGGGGCTTTTTTATCTCCTCATTCGCCAGATCCCCAATAAGACTCCCCAGAGGCACAGCTATAGAGTTGAGATCTCAGCTGAGTGGTCAGGCTAATACTTCCAGCACCCTTTCTGTCCAACCTGTGCTTCATGTCCCTGCCCAAGTAGCTGACACATACACTCTTTGAAATTTGATTTACACACACACACACACACACACACACACACACACACACACACACACACACACACACACACACACACACACACACACACAAGCACACACCTGGGAAAGGCTGGCACACGTTTATTAGCTATACCTCCTTCTGCTCAGACTACAAGGTAGTTTTGACTGCCACCAGCCACTCATTATCAGCTACTCTAAGGCCCTCAACAAAGAGTGTCCAATCTTACTGTGTAATGTTACTATTAGTCCAAATGGTAGTTTGACCAAGAACAAGGTTATTATGAGTGGCCCACAGTGTCACCAAATAAATATGCAAGTACTCTCAGAACTTAAATATGTCTTACAAACATCAGCCACGGTGAAAGGTTTAAATGTATTTAATAATAAAAGAACATGAAAATACTCGGCATATAATCAAAGTTGTATCACAGTTTAAAATCACAGAAAATATTTTGAAATAATATTACTGGACAGTCTGAAATGAAGAAAACATCTAAGCTATACTTCACTATATTCCTGATTGTATCTAAGAGAAATTACTGTAACCTAGTTAACTTACAGAGTAACCAGGCAGATGTGGTGAATGAATGTTCTTCTCAAATCAAAGACAAAATACAAAATGCCCAGTCTCTCTCTCATAGATTTCTTAAATTAATATTTCAAATATTACTGATGGGGTAGCTTACAGCATGATATCACTTATTTTCATGTGACTCTATCTCAGGTGAACCTCCACTGATGCAGCTAGTAGCATTTAGCATCTACCTGTGAAAATACATAAACAAGGACTTCTCTTAGATCTAAGGCAGATCCTGGAAGTCATAAAACAATAAACACTTCAGATACAATACAAAAAACTTCTATGTCTACACATTGTGTCTGTTACTGCACTGAAGCTGAGAGATAACATCTTTTGTTTATGGCCCAGCCATAAAGTAACTTAATGTCAACTATTCTTCTGAGGTTTTGCAAGATAATCTACTGTGTTCCAGTTTCCATGGTTAAAATATATACATCTAAACAGTTACAGTACTGTATATACATTTCTGTTCAGTTCTTTATAAAATATCTCTTCAGCACACATCTGTACAATATGACATACAGCTCTAATACATCTGTAACACAAGCACCTTACATGAAGCATGCTCACATTCACAAATGACAAACCATTTAGAAAATTTTAGACACCTGTGCTGGCAGTATTTCCCTTTTGTTACACTTCTATATAAATCATGTTAATATTCACAAATGACGCATAATTATTTACAAAATTCCAGCTAGCTGGGATGACAGTATCACCTTTTGTGACATGCACATCCAATCATCCAGACTCTAGATGGCTTTTAAAAGTTAGTAGGGATATATTTTGTTTAATATGTAAGGGAAGCCTATTCCAGAAATGCATAATTCTTTGCATTAGGTATGTATCATGCCTACCTGTACTGATCATTTTAGCATATTTTTACCTTCTCCCCTCACTTCTGTATGCATCATCCATCCTGACTAAACTCCATTCTACTTTACAAAATAAACTAGAACTTTACTAGAATAAAATATTTAAGACTGCATCCAACCTACCAAATTATAGCCACACTACCTATCACTAAAGCGCTTATGGTGGCTCAAATTACCTAACTACCTTACCTACATCCAACTGCCTATTGCTCATGAAATAATTAAGCGATAACCCATGGCTGGGTGTGGGTAAATCTAGCATTGCCCACATCCAGCCATGGCTTAATGCTATTATACAACATTATTTAAGAAAAAAAACTTACTTTTCTTAAATAATGTCTTTGTATAATGTGTCCATGCTGCCCTTCCATGTTTTTCAGGTATCCTGGGGCTTTTTCTGATGTACTACACATGCATATGGAACTTGTGTTCCCATGCTTATGCAGTGCATCAGTGCAGTGCAAAGGTCGCAATAGAAAAAGGAAGATCTCTGTTGCTTCTTCGTTTTTTTTTTTTTAATTGAATATATAAAAAAGAAACTGGAACAGACAAAATAAAAGGACAATCAGGTAAGTTTTTTTAAGTTTTGCAGAACGTACCTGATTATCCTTTTATTTTTTGTCTGTGCCGTCTCCCTCGTTTGCTTCAAATCTTCCGGTTTCTTTTATTTATTCAAAAAAAGAAGGAAAAGTAAAAAAAGAAAATACGAGATATAATAATGGGAAAAAGTTCGGGCAACCAGACCTTTTTCCGTCGATATAGTCTTGGATTTACAACTGGCACGTTGGTTGGGCTGGCCAGTCAGCATCCTCATGTATGAATATTAATGGCCAGTCATTGTATAATACACAAACAATATACCTGATCTTCACTACAGAATGTCCTCTAAGACTTCTCGCCAATCTCGTCTCATAAAACAAATATCTCCTGACCTCCACCAAGTCTTACAACAGTGCAGGTGACTTCCTTTACTCAACCTACGTTACCAAGCACTTGAATTCTGTCCTCCTTACCCTAAAAACAAGACATCATTACAACATACTTGAAGCACAACCTAAAACAACACTTAAAGTCCTTATGGCTGTACACATGCTTCTTCCTCATCTATCTTTCTCTTCCTTCCATCTGCTTTTTTATACTCAGTTCATTCTTCCCTTCTACCCCTTCACCTTTCATTACTCTGCCTCCTACCCTATCATCCCCAATCATATCCTTTTCACTACCCCCACTCTTTTCTATTTTCTTCTGCATCATTTTTTTCTGTTTGTACTGTTGCTTTGCCTACTAACTGTCTCCTGGTCTAGTACAAATGTGTTCTTTGTATCTTTATGCCTTAATCTACTTTTACATTCCTGATTATAATAACTAGCTTCATTTATGCCAATATCACCAACTCAATACATGTAAAGTTTTACACTATTGTTTAATATTACAAGCTAATGCATGTTACAATGTCATATTTTATATGCGTTGTATATTCATATGGTACTTTTTTCCGTTGTTCTCCTCTGAAAAAAGTGACTTGTTACGCAATCAGACTTTCCTAATAAATAAAAACAATAAATAAGTATATACATAGATACATAAATAAAATTATTATGAATCCTTATCCAGGGCACGCAGAGACTCAGAGACAGAAGGCTGATAGTCAGACAACTAGAGATGCATACATTTTTGCAAGAGATAAAGATATAAGACACTTCTGTATTCAGAATATACAATTTTTCAAAACCTGCCTGAGGATTGGAGAATAAAACTAAAGCTGCATATACAGTGCAGTCCTACATCCAAAAATCATTTATTACATGGTAATTATGAATGCTTTCTATACACACATACCATTACTCATACCTGAGAAATAGATAAATAAAACAGTGGTATGGATATAGGTCTTTACAGCTTACATCTGATTTCCCCGTGTTCTACTTAGTGAAATAATTCAGATATAAGGAATTGTTCATTTAGCAGAAGGCTAAGCAGAGTTCACCCTCGGGACCCTATACAGGAATGAATGGAGGGGGGGTCTAGATTTTAGTCTATAAGAGTGGCTAAGGTAAGATAATCACCTAAAATTTTATGTCCACATAGCACAGACCATCAAAAAGGTGAACAGAAAATTAGGACTCCTCTATAGAAACAAAAAGTTCATGACTAAACAGACCAAAGCCACTATTGCAAGAGCCCACCTCTTCTCCATCCTTCTTTATGCCTCCCCTATCCTAACTAATCTTCACCTTACTGAACTTCGCAAAATGGAATCGTGTTACAACAAGATTGTCAAGTTTGCTACAGACTCCACAAATAGGTCCCATCATTGTCATTCCCCTAATGCAACTCAAGTGGCTGGAGCTTCCTCAGCTACTACGACTTAATCAAGGCACTGTAGCACATAAACTCTACTACTACTCTAAGAAAACGCCTGCACTCCAGCTGCTAATTCAGCCCCACAACACCACTAGAGCCCTAAGATCAAGCAGCCAAAACCTCATTCATGTAATTAGACATAAAAATGAAGCAAGAAAATCTCTCATTGCCTGCACAATAGCCCAAAACTGGAACTCACTCCCAAGCCATATAACTACCATTACTTCTAGTACCCAATTCAAACACCTCCTGAAATCCCATTACTCAAACAATTCGCTCTGCTCTTGCTACTCCCCAGGGTAAACAATAACTATGCACAGTTGCAAGGATTCTGCTACTCTCTAACATTTTCCTTACATAGCCCTGCTAATATCCTTGTTTATTCATCCAAACTCGGCATCTGTACAATAGGATAAAACATACTATCACCTGTACACTACACTATTAAAATCTGTACCTGATATAGGCTATAATTTGTATCTGAAAAAGGTATAAACCTTATCAGAGCTCTTCATATTCTCATCTTGGTCTTACTTCAATACCTATACTCTTGCTGTGTGGGTGTGAGCATATATATATATGTCTCTACAAATGTAAATGTATAATTGTATTGTGAATGAGAATGTATCAAAAAAAAAAACCTTGTTAATTTTCTACTAATTGTTTGTTCTAACAGATGCATCAAATGCTGTGTAAATTTTCATTTTTGTACTACTTTAAATAATGTAACACTTAAATTTGTTCTTAAGACTTGCTTAGAACTGTATAAATGCTAATAGTGTAACATGGAGCTTTTCTCCCTGCACCTCCGCTGAAAATGGACCTGTGTCCAGTCGGACCCTCCCGGTTAACAAATGTAAAATAAATAAATAAATAAGGGTTATAAAAAACTGAGCTCATTTCGAAAGTGAAAATTTGATGTCCCTTAAGTTACATTATGTGCTCAGTGATAGTAATATATGATTAATGGGATAGTATAGACAATTATGGGCCTACAATGATAGGACTAAAGTGGGACTATAACATCTTTCAACCTTGAAGGGATACTACAAATGATAAGTTATGCAATGTAGATGGATTTCTAACCACAACAGGGATGTCGTTGTCAAAGGAAAGTCTTTTATCAACATATGAGCCCAAGTCTCCTTAGGATTTCATGACATTATCTATTTACAGTCATCACTAAACCTGGTTTATCATAGTCCATTAATATCAGCTTTCATGGCTAGGAGTATATGAAAAAAGATTAGGCTTAAGACAAAGCCCTGTGAGGCATCGCTGGTGATGTTTTTCTGTCTAGATGAAGTATCCCTCTCCTCAACATTATGGAATCCTAATGAGTTTGTAACCAGGAAAATAAAGTAAGCTATATCTTTCTTTAGTAATTCAGCTATACCACATTCCATGTTTTGTTTCTATAAATGAGCAAGCCATGTCATTAATGTAATAATGGCATTTAGACATATAGTGCAGTCTCATTTTTTTCCTTTTCCCACAGGTGAATGCTACTCATGCAGCCTTCAGTGTTCCAGTCTGGTTTAAAGTTAATACAACAAATCAAGTGGTTATTCTTTATAATGACATAATGGCGAACTACACATGTGCTTATCCACTGAATATGAACACAAGCCTTGACTTTGGCGTGAATCCATTTCTAAGGTATGAATAACAGTATATGTATTCACAAAGTGCTCAACATTATCATGTAATACATTATTTTTCTGTGTAAGATTGCACTGTATATGCAGCTTTAGTTTTATTTTCCAATCCTCAGGCAGGTTTTGAAAAAACTATAATTGGAATGTAGAAGTGTCTTATATCTTTAATTCTTGCAAAAATGTATGTTTCTTTAGTTTTCTGTCTATCAGCATTCTATCTCTGACTATTTGTATGTCCTGGATGAGGATCCATATATTACATTAATTTTCTCTGTACAAGGGAAGTATGTTTGCAACTTGCTTTAATTGGCATTTGTTTATTATTATACAATCTCTTGAATATGTTGCTACTTCATAGGTTAATAGGTTCATAGGTTTGTACTAGGCTAATGGCCCTGGACCATTTACAAGCCTAGCCCATAGAAGTGCTCTGGCATCATGCCGCCCAACTTGTTCCACTGTTCTGTTTTCACTGTTAATACAATTGTTGCCCTATGGTTCTAGCTTGTGGCTGAAAAAGCTCTGGGGACAGACACTCCTACCAGGTTATCAAATTTAATAAACAAACAAATACATTAAGTAAACAAATTAATGTGACAGGAAAGTTGGTTATTTTCACAGGCAAGATGAAAATATTACTTTATTACAATTGTTTTATTTGTGTAAAACAATGCATACATAAAATGTATGAGTTTAGCCAGACTATCCCATATTTAGCTTAATCTATTTATTTACTTACTTTAACAAAAATGGAGATGAGAAGACCACAGCATAAAACCAACGATTTATTTCACATCCAGGGAATCAAACAGGTACCATCAGTAAGCACTTTCACATCCAACAGATGCTTCTTCAGACTTCATTCAAACAGGGCATTCACTTCATTTAAATACATCACTAACTGAATCAATTACATAAACAATCAATCAATTACTAACCTTAAAGATATAGTTATATAAAACATACTAAATTAGAAGTATATATATATATATATATATATATATATTCAAACATAAATATAAATCTTTTAGCAGCAAGTAATGGCTTTATAGATGCCCGTTCATTTAGACCAGGGCATTTATCAGCCTGAAGCTTAACTATCCAATATAATTATTTTTGTTAAGTGACATTTTTCTTGTCTCCCAACCTTAAGCCACAATCTATACTACATATAACTAAAAATGTAAAAGTACGTCTTGTATTTACTCTTATATGTTTGGCTAATGCACTTCTTTCAACATCATCATCATTTCGAATAGCCGAGAGATGTTCCCTCACTCTATCACGAAGGGACCTATTCGTCATGCCTACATAAAATGATGTACAATCATTACAAACTGCCAGATATATCAAGTCATTAGTGGCACATGTGGCATTAACTTTAAATTCATATCTAATGCCAGTTGTGGGATGTATAAAGATATTATCAACACTTAATACTTTGCATATGTTACACTTCCCAAATGATATTAAATATGGTTTAAGCACTCGTTTATTCTGCAAAAGTTGTTTATTCGAATTACATAGCAGTCTCTTCAAGTTCTTTTTATTCTTATATTTAAAGGGTGGTTTATTACCTACAATCTCTTTAATTTGTGCATCAGATTCCAGAATAGGCCAGTTCTGTTTCACAATATCCCTTATTATACCAAAATTACTAGAGTATTGTAGACTTAAAGAAGCTCTATTCATATTATAATTGCCTTTTTTATTTTTACTTTTACATATATCCCTAGTCTCCAAATTAGTATTACTCATGTACAGTTTGGCTTTTGTACTTCTTAGATTTTTAACATGTCTAAGGTTATGGTCAATTTCTTCCATAGTATATTTATGTTCAACTAACACATCCCTAAAAGTATCTAGATCATTCATGAAAGTTATATCATCAGTATTCAACCTGGATATCCGTATACCTTGTCCCTTTATTATGTTTCTATATACATATGCCGGATGCATGCTCTCTCGAAATAAGATGCTATTTTTTCGACATGATTTTCTATACAAAGTAGTAGAGAAAACACCTTCATGATCTCTCATAATGGCCACATCTAAAAAGTCTATCATTGTTTTGGAGGCTTTCGATGTGAATGTCAAAAAACTTGTGCTTTTGTTTAAATACTCTGCAAATTGCATCAACTGCATATATGATCCAGTCCAAATTAGGAAAAGATCATCTACAAAGCATTTATATAAATAAATGCGTGCCTTGTAGGTGTCATTCATCAGGATTGCCTCTTCCTCCCAATGTGCTAATACAATATTTGCATTACTGTTAGCACACGGTGTACCCATAGCAACACCTACCTGCTGCAGGTAGTATTTGCCATATATTATTATATTATAAGGGTAAATAAAAGACATACTTTTAAATTTTTAGTTATATGTAGTATAGATTGTGGCTTAAGGTTGGGAGACAAGAAAAATGTCACTGAACAAAAAGAATTATATTGGATAGTTAAGCTACAGGCTGATAAATGCCCTGGTCTTAATGAACGGGCATCTATAAAGCCATTACTTGCTGCTAAAAGATTTAAGTAATTTTTTAATCTTTATATTTATGTTTGAATATATATATATATATATATATATATATATATATATATATATATATATATATACACTTCTAATTTAGTATGGTTTATATAACTATATCTTTAAGGTTAGTAATTGATTGATTATGTAATTGATTCAATTAGTGATGTATTTAAATGAAGTGAATGCCCTGTTTGAATGAAGTCTGAAGAAGCATCTGTTGGATGTGAAAGCGCTTACTGGTGGTACCTGTTTGATTCCCTGGATTTGAAATAAATCGTTGGTTTTATGCTGTGGTCTTCTCATCTCCATTTTTGTTACTGTTGTTCATTGTCTGATATTTTTGGAGAAGGTGAAGTTCATCCATAGTGGCTGCATTCATTGTTCTTCTTATTTACTTACTTACCATTTGATAATGAGGTTAGTACAGTAGCCTGGAGATCATTTTCAGGTACAGGCCAGGCCATAGGTCAACAAGAGATAACAATATAAACAGTACAGAGATTCAGGACTACTGGGCTCCTTAATGTCATGGAAAACCATACATAAATCCCCCTTGGTAGTCTTAGATACTGAATAAGAAAACAGTGTTTCCACTGTTTTCTTGTAGCTTAGGGGTTTTAAGCTAGTGGTTTTCTTATCTGGGAGCTTCTGGGGGTCTTGCTAGTTGTGTGATATTTAAGATACATTTCAAAGAGGGACATTACATTCAATAATTGTCACCTTATATTCAGAGTTGTTTATGCCAAAGTAGATCTGGATATTCCACTGGCAATTAACTGTCATAATAGAAGGGTTTTCTGACTGTCGTTAAATGATCACAGGAGAAGGGATTACTAACCTAATTTCCAAAGTCTTTAAAGTTTTTATTTTGGAGTGGAAACTTATCTTTCATGGGGAAGGGGGCTGTCTATTAAATATGATAAAACTGCTTTCTAGCATTTAATTTGAGGCCATTTTTAGTACACCGATTATTTCTTGCTAAAGGGTTTTAAGGTCAGAGGAGGACTTGACAACGGCTCCTAGTTTACAGCTGTCTGTAAGTTTGGTTAGCCAGAGGGCTTTGACATTCATGGTCCAGAGATAAGAAAAGTAAACAGTGAGCACAAGATGTCCCAGCACTGATCCCTTCAGGACACCATTGGTCACGTTAATACTTGCCAATAATGCACTTCATGCACACACATTATGATTTCTTCTCTTTTTAGCCAATTTGCTATCCACTTTAACACTTAAGGATGTGTTTACCTTACTAACTATGCCAGAGTGGGGGTGTTAATCACCTTGACCTGGTCTAATGCAGTTTGATACTTTGACTACAGTGAACCATCAATGTTACTTATAGGCCTAACCTTCTCTCTGTAATCTCCATACCATACTATTTTCACAGCCCAACTACTTTCCTTTATAACTCCATCTCTGTCCTCTATGCCCTTATATTTACCTCATTCCTTACCCTCTTAACTTACTTGCTCTATATCCCTTTCTCATCCATTACCCTGTTTCTTCTCTTGTGTTTCAAGGATTGTCACTACTATCAACATATAACTAGGGTCTTACAGTCTAATTTTCCTACTATAATAATGGATTATTGTAATAGTTTTTACTTGTAACTTTCTTCATGCTTTATTATATACTTTTATTGTCTTTATTGTCTTACCTTCTGTATTAGTATTGCCTTTTACATTGTTTTGGAGCAATTCTTCCCAAGCCTTTGCTGAAAATGGGTCTTCCTGGACCAAGACCTTCTCAGTAATCAAACATCAAATAGGTTCATAAGTTCAGTCCTCACCAATGGTAACAGTGAGGGATGTACACAATGGGAGGATGACAAGTACACGCACAGTAAAGTCCAATTTCCCATAAGAGCATACAGTGATCACAAAGGGAGTCCAGTCCTACTGTATAATGTTACTATTAATCCAAATGGTAGTCTGACCAACCAAGGGTATTGGAGTGGCCTGTACAGTGTCAACACATACATATGCAAGTACACTAAGAGCTTAAATATGTGTTGCAAATATCAGCCACAAAGATAGGTTTAAATATATTTAATAATAAATAACAAAAGAACAAGACAATACTCAATAAACAAACACAGTTACTTCCGAGTTCAAAATCACAAGAAATATTTTAAAACAACAAGGCGGTCAGGAACTGTACCCAGAGCCTTTGGTCAACATTATACTGTTTACGTCCTCTCTCAAACATATAAATGACATTATCAAAATTATCCCCCCTGTAGATTGTGGAAGAAATTTATTGACCTTTGTTGCTTCTGGGGTTCAGATACTACCTTCTCATTTACCTACGTGACTCTGGTAATGAGTCAGCATCTCCTTTTCATGCTGCCACTGCCTCTCCTCCTCCTCAGCATCCAGTCATCACAGCTTCTCATTTTCCTCAGCCTCAAGTTGCCCCAGTTTCCCTGCTGCTTCTATGTTCAAACACTTGGCCTCCAGATTAATTCTCTTTAACTCCAGATGGATTTTTAAGTCCTCTGTGGAAAGGTTAAGCTGTCAATTTTCTGAGAGTTGTACATCTCAATGTCCAGTCTGATTTTCCTCCTGGTTGCTATTCTGTAATGCAGCTGTGACTAAAGCTGTAATCATTTCTGCTTTAGTCAGGTTGGCATGCACCAGTCCTTTAGCCTGGCACATTTCAGCCAACTGGCTTCTTGTCAGCTTGCCATACTCCTCTGCTGACATGCTTGCCTGCTGTCCCTGAGTAACTAAGCTAACAAAAAAATAAAACAATTTTGATATGAACTCTGAATGTTCACAGCATGGCTGATTGAGAGTACAAACACCTTCAGTGACCACTGTACACAGGCTACAGGAATTCAATATCTACACCACTGCAAGCCAATTAATACATGATGTGGCTATACCAACATGGCTAACCAATTAATATGTGACACCCCTGCAATGGCCCAGTAATGAAGGAGCCTCAATCCTCACCACTGGCAACATTGAGAGATGTACACATTGAGAGGATGACAAGTAGACACACGCAGTAAAGTGCAAATTCCCTTAAGAGCAAGCAGAGATCACAGTCAGTCTGGGGCTGGTTTCTCCCTCTTTCTCCAGGGACCCAATAAGACTCCCCACTGGCACATCTATAGGGTTAAGAACTCAGTTGAGTGGCCAAGCTAAGACCTCCAGTACCCTCTATGTCCAACCAGTGCTTTGTGTCCCTGCCCAAGTAGCTGACACACACACACTTTGAAATTTGATTGATATACAAGCACACACACACACACACACACACACACACACACACACACACACACCTGGGAAATGCTGGCACAGATTTACTAGCTATGTCCCCTTCTGCCCAGACTATAAGGTAGTACTAGTTGCCACCAGCCACCCTTACTTATCAGCAACTATAAGGCTCTTACAAAGGGTGCCCGCTCCTATTAATTTAAATAGTAGCCTGATCAAGCAATACTATTGGAGTGATCTGTACAGTGTCACCAAATACATATGGAAGTACCCTAAGAGCTTAAATATGTCTCACAAATATCAGCCACAAAGATAGGTTTAAATATATTTAATAATAAATAATAAAAGAACAAGACAATACTTAATAAACAAACACAGTTACTTCAGAGTTCAAAATCACAGGAGATATTTTAAAACAATATTTCAGGACAGTCTCAAATAAATACAGAAAACATCTAAACTAATCTTTACTATATTCATATCTAAATCTAAGAGATACTATGATCTACGTCTTACAGACAACATGCAGGCAGAAATGCTGAGTGGATGTTTCTAGGTTGAAGACAAGATACAAAATGTCCAGTCTCTCTCTGAGAGAATTTTTAAATTAATAATAAACATTACTGCTGGGTTAGCTTGGATGACATCACTCTTTGTCACCTGACTTCAGTTTCCAGGCTAAACAAATACTAACAGAATTTTAACATCTCTGTGTGAGAAGTACATATCTCTCAGATGTTTGCAGAACTTGGAAGTCGTAAAATAATAAAACATTATTATTAATTAGTATATATAGTAATTATTTCTGCTTCAGAAAATAGAAAAACTAGCTCTAGACATTGTGTTTGCTTTCTGCACTGAAACTGAGAGATACAGTCTTAAAACACTTTAGTTTCAATTTATACAGTCTTAAAACACTTTAGTTTCAATTTATTTTCTAGAAGTTTTGCAAGTTAACTCTGTATGTTCCAGCTTCTACAATTAAAACATACATTTGAACAGGTATATAGTTTATATGCATTTATGTTCTTTTCTAGTAGGGTAAACGGTGGATACATCCTTGAAGCTCAGTACTGTACAAACCCTGTTCAACACACACTTCTGCACCAGTAGTTTAATATACACATAAGATATCATTCTCTTACATTTGTAAGACAAGCATATGAATCATATTAATATTCACAGATGACATATGATTATTTACAAAATTCCAGATAGCTGAGATGGCAGTGTCACAACAAGCATGGCTGTATGTACCCCAAAGAATTGCCTATCCTCAAGATCTATCTTCATAACAACTGTCCATATCTAAATAAATAATGAATAAAAAAGCACAAAATGTATGAAAACAGCCAACTATTTCTATATCTTCAAATCTGACTTGTAGAGGGTAAACAATATATACGGTGCAGGGTACCTCACTATTAAAAAGTAAACATTATTTAATGTGATACTGATGTACTACATTATTGTTCCATTAAATGGCCTCATAGCTGTAAAATCTCATGCAATTAATTTTCCTTAAAATGTCTGATAGACTTTGCCTCATTCAATATAGTGCAAGTGTAATCCACTGATTGGTAATACTTGTTCATATGTTTGCTAAACCAATATTGCCACTCTGTAAATTGAACCAAATTACATTTATTTGATTTTATTTGTATTTTATTTTACATTTGTTGACCGGGCTAGTCTAACTGGATACATGTCCATTTTCAGTAGAGGCCCGGGGAGAAAAGCTCCAAGACACGTACAAAATACATTAAAGAAGGAAATAACAGTAAAGATACATGCAAAATACAGTATAGAAAGTAGTAGTAGTTAGTACAAATAAATTGTAGTTAGAACAAATTTTTTTTTTCAAAAAATAGCAAATAGTTAAACATTGTTAGAGAAATACTAACTACCATATTCCGACTGTGCATAGCAAGAACAGTAAACAGCAAGGATAATATTTATGAGAGGATGTTATATACATATATTTATGAAATTCAATAGCAGTTTCATGGTAAAAAGAAACTATAAGGGTAAGACTATGATGTACGGTAGTTACTGGTGAGAAGTAAGAATGTTAGTCAGGATTAGTGCAGGAACATAACCAGTGTGTATTGAGGTATAGTTTGAGTTTCTTTTTAAAAAGTGTAAGAGAAGACAGAGTTGTGAGTTCAGTGAGTAGTAAATTCCATAGCTTTCCAACAGTATTAGAGAACAGGGAGTCACCTGCTGAGTTGTTGGATCTGCAAGTTTTAAACAGTAGCTTGTTTGATGAGCATACATTTTTTGGATTATTGTAGGGGGTAAAGAGGCTTGAGAGTATTGGAGTATTGGTGGATTGATACAGGGTCTTGTGGGCTATAGTAAGCTGTAGAAATTGGAGATGGTGTAGAAATTCTAGCCAATCAAGTTGTTTTAGATTAAGTCAGTGATGAGTTCTGAAAGGAGAGTCAGTAGCAAATCTGGCAATATTGTTATAGGATACTGACAGTTTGCTGAGGTTGTTTTTAGAAAGATTTGTATAAATGGGTGAAGCATAGAGTAAAGTAGAGATTAGGTGAGTTCTGGCTATAGCAGTCCTGGCTACTGGTGTAAGAAAGGGTTTGATTCTATAGAGGGATCCCAGTTTCTTGTTGACCATTTTTATTGCACTGCTAATATGACTATCAAAGTTGAGGTTATTGTCTATTGTTATTCCTAGGAGTTTGGTAGTAGGGTTGGGAGAAATAAGAGTACCATTGTTGGATGTAAGTGTGAAATGTATGGGGGTGGACTTACAGGTTGGTGAGAAGAGTAGCAGTTTAGTTTTTTTGGGGTTTAGGAGGAGGCAATGGTTTGTGAACCAGTCTTTAATAGTATTAAATGCTTTCTGGGTAAGGGTCTGTAGTTCAGTTTGAGAAGTGGCAGAGCAGATAATAGTAGAGTCATCTGCATATTGAATGCAGGTAGTATGTGGAATTGCTGACTGAAGGTCATTAATAAAAATGGAAAATAGGTGAGGAGCTAATATGGAGCCCTGAAGGACACCAAGGGAGATGGGAAGGAGATTAGAAAGATTGTTGTGCCAGAGTACAGCCTGCTGTCTGTTTTCTAGGTAAGATTTGAACCAATTTATGGCTAAGGGATCAAGTGATAGAGATTTCATTATATGTAAAATGAGTTGGTGATTAACCATGTCAAAAGCTTTGGATAAATCAATGAATACTGCAGAGGAAAGAATAGTTTTGTTATGGTTATTGTTAATACAATCTGTGAATGATAACAGAGCAGTGGTGGTACTGTGATAAGGTCTGAAGCCATGTTAACAGTTGGCAAGTAAGTTGTTTTGAAGAAGGTGGTTAAGAAGTTGCTTATGGATACACTTTTCCATAATTTTTGCCAGAGGAGATAGCAGAGCTATAGAACGAAAGTTAGAGAAGTCATAAGAATTTCCACCTTTGTGTAGTGGAATAATGTAAGACATTTTCCAGATGGATGGGATATTTCCTTCACTTATGGTTCTATTGCTCAGAATAGATATGGGGTAGACAATGGCTTTAGCTCCTTTTTGAAGGTATTCTGCTGGGAGTTGGTCAGCTGAAGGGGTGGTAGATTTTAGTTTTTGGAGAAGGGGGCATATACTGGAAGTAGACACAGATTGTAACTGAAATGATGGGGGAGGGTTTGAAGATGAAGTAGGCAGATTTGTGGTATCTGGAGATAGGTGGCTAGCAAGAGTTTGGATGGCATTGGTAAAGAAAGAATTAAAGGCATTGGCAGTGTGAATGGGACTCTCGGGGTCGGAGCCTAGTGGGTTGGGAGTGATAGATTGTCCTGGGTAAAGAAGTTTGTTAATGGTGTTTTAGAACTTTTGAGGTTTTGTTTGATAGGTCTGCTGTGCCTGGAGGTAGAAGTTCTTTTTGTCTAACACAATGGGTTTTTTAGTGTAATTTCTAAGTTACCTAAAGGTTTGGTGATCTATTGGATTTTTAGTAGTATGCCATTTTGTCCAGGCTTTGTTTCTCAGAAGGATTTTTTTGCCTAGTAGCATTGGAGAGCCAGGGGGCTGGTTTAGCTTTATATCTAACAGAGCGTGCTGGGGCATGGTGATTCAGGATGGCTAGGAACTTGGCTACTGCTTCATCAAGTGGGAGAGATTTTAGTGGTGATCAATTACATTGATTAAGTTCTGTCTGGAAGAGTTGAAGGTTAAATTGCTTTTTGTTGCGTACTGTTCTGACAGTGTTAGGTTGAGGTAGGTAAGTTTTATATCTGATAATATAGGTTAGGGAGTGGTCACTTAGGTCATCTGGGAGGGTTCCTACTTTGTAAGCTTGATGAGGATTATTAGTAAGTATCTAGTCGAAAGTACTTTCTTTGTTGTTGGGTTTATTAGTTCTGGTAGGGGAGTTAACAGTTTGTGAGAAGCCATATAAGTTAATATGTGTGGTGGGGTGTGTATTACTACAGGACTGCCAGTCGATATTAAAGTCTCTTAGGATTATGGTTTATTGTGGGAGAATAATAGAAAACCAATTAAGGATATTTTCAAGGGTACTGATGTTGTTTCCTGGAGGTATGTATAAACAAATAACATTTATAGCTTTGCAAGAGTTGACCTGAAATTTAGAGATAAGTATTTCAGCTCTGTTGTCTAAAGGTGGATCAAGGTCTGCAGTGTTATCTTTTAATTCTGCTTTATAGAGGATTGCGACCCCCACCTCCCTTTTTGGTGGTGCGGTCTTTTCTAATGATATTGTAACCAGGTGGGGTTACTTCATTGTCTTTAACAGTAGGTTTTAGCCAAGTTTCAGATAAGCATAGGATATCAAATTGATGGACGTCTAGGAGGGTGTGTAGTTGAGGAATTTTATTGTTAATGCTGCGCATATTGAGATGTGCTATGAGGAGAGAGTTAGAAGGCTTGGAGTGGGCTATGGAGCTAACAGTGTCTGGATTCCATTTTTCAGTGGTAAAGGTACGGTTTGGGCCAGGGTTAGGATGTATATCCCCATTTAGTAGGGAGTGAAGGTATATTATGTGTTCAGGGTAAAGGGGTCTACTAAAATAGTCAGGTAGTTTTTTAATATTTTGATTGGTATATTTAATGGGTGCTAGTCTATGATATTTGGGAAGTAGGTAGCTTGGTTTGGATATGATGTTTAGGAAGTTTAGGGAGGTGGCTAGGGGTGGTGTAGAAGTGTGTTTGGAGGGGAAGGGAAGGGTGGAGTATAGAGGTTGTTCATAGGAGGTTAGGAGATAGGCAGTTGTAAGAGAAGAAAATGGTGAGAGCAAGAGAAGTAATTGAAATAGTTGTGTGGTGGGAGATATGGACATAGTGGGATTAATAAGTGGGAGGAGAATGATAGGTGGGGTTATTAGGGAGGCACAGAGATGAATATGTTGTTGGTATTTTGTAATAGGAGGAATTGGAGGTAAGTAGTACTACATATATTGTGTTAAGGGAGGTAGGGGGGGTAATGAGTAGATTAGTCTGATTGGAGCAAAATCTTTTGGGGGTGTGGCTTTGGAGGAATAAAGGTAGGAGTACTGGAGGCAGGTGGAAATTGGGGGTAGGGTAGGGGACCGGACTGAGCCCGCAGGGCGAACGGAGTGGGAAGAGACAAAGAAGTGGTCTGTCGAGAAAGACAATCAGTGAAATATAGAGACTGCAAGTGAGTCTGAAGGTAAGAGGTGTAGGAAAAAGATAAGAGGCTTAGCAAGTATAGATTTAAGGATGTAAGAGGAGTAGACAGAGATTTAAGATGCCTTAGGATAAAGAAGATCGGGAAACCAGTGAGTCAAAAGGAAGCTGCGAACTTAGTTGGGGAGATTAGATCAGGAAAAGGTGAAGTAAAGGACAGAAAGCTTAGTTAGGGAGATATGGCAGAGAGAGGATGAAGAAATTAAGGGGAGAAAGTTAATATTAAGGCACCACCTGATGGTCAGACACCTTATTGCATTAAATAAGTCGCCTTAGGGGATATCAGGCTGAGGGAGAAGGGGGATAAAAAAGTATGGGGAAAGTAGGGTAAAAAAAAAACTGAAAGTAAGGGGTTAGAAGAGTGCTGTAAGAGGGAGGTAGTTTGGCTGCTGGCTAACCTGACTGGGAAACTTGCCTAACTTAGCAGTGTATTTAATTATTGTTATGGATACAATCTTTCAAGTAGCTGTAGCAACACATACTTTCACTGTCTTTTTTCAGGGAGGTCACACAGGGAGCTGGTAGGTAAATTCTTTACACAGGATTATTTCATTAGGCATCAAAATAGGGCACATTCAGGTGGTCAAGTGCAGGGACGTGCAGGAACACAAAGATTTCACTGTCTTTTTTCAGGGAGGTCACACAGGGAGCTGGTAGGTAAATTATTTACACAGGATTATTTCCCTTGGGCATCAAAACAGGGCACATTCAGGTGGTCAGGTACAGGGATGTGCAGGAACACAAAGGTTTCATTGTCTTTTTTCGGGGAGGTCACACAGGGAGCTGGTAGGTAAATTCTTTACACAGGATTATTTCCCTTGGGCATCAAAACAGGGCACATTCAGGTGGTTAGGTGCAGGGATGTGCAGGAACACAAAGGTGTAGGTGGAAGCGTCGGAGCCGGGTGCACAGCAGCCAGGTACGGAGTGAAAGAAACAGATTCAGATTACATTAAGATGCACATCACCTTCAATTGTACTTCTGAGTCAGACCCAAGCAGTTAAATAGAAATATATTTCAGATGTCTAAGTAAGTGAAAAATATGACCCTCATTCTTTAAAAGTGCAGCTAGGAAACATTCTGTCATTGTCTAGTGTCTCCTTCAAAATAATCTTGTCATCTCTGTAGAACTCTTAAATTTCAGATACCTTTAATTTGACCTATATATGCCTCCTGCCATGGGAACCAAACTAATAAGTACATATGGTGATATAGTGCATACAAATTATTTAAAATATATGTGCACTACTTGATTGTATTCAGATATATGTTACAATGTAAACTATTCTTTTCAATAAGCTATACTATTGAATGAGCTGTTCTATTTCTTAGAGGTACATTTATTTTTATTTTATTTTATTTATTTGACATTTGTTTACTGGAAAAGTCCAACTTGGAATGAAGCCAATTTTCAGCAGAGGCTTGGGGAGAAATGCTCCAGATGCATGTCTTTTTAACATGTTTTTTAAAACTTAATTTCATATCAATTGTTATCCATATGTTCATACATTTCTTTATATTTGTAGCCCTTAATCATATATTGTCTTCCCAGTCAATAATATATAATTTTCTCAGATTTTAAGGTAATGAAACACAAAGAGAGCATGTAGTCCTTAGTTCTCAAGCAAAATTTAAATTCAAAGAGTCTTCTTTCTGAATTGAAGCATTTATTAATCATTCCATTTGACAGCATCACTTTTAACAGATGAGTGCTGTTGTTATTGCACATTTACATTTTTCTCTTACTTATATGCAATTCAAATCTATTCTGTAAGGTATTCTTTAGTTTAGTCACAAAAGGAGCGTATTTTGATAGGGTGAAGAAGTGAGATGGACTGGCCAATGGGAAGCTAGGTATGGGTGGTCTGTAGCAAGAACTAATAGGTTCTGGGCTTTTAGAAAATTGATCAATGGGTCTTATACTCTAGCTTAGTCAGCATAATGAGATAAGCAATTACAGTGTGAAATACCAGAGCATGAGGGTAGCCTGAGGGAGGGCAAGATTGGTGTAAGAATGTGTGCTAGGTTAAATGGTGTTAGTGAAGAATGGTGAAAAAACAACTATCAGAAAAACACTTGAATATCTAAAATGTATAACATTCATTAATGTCCTAGCCAAACACTTCAAAAGCCAACCCAGCCATGACAGTTTCATATTCCACATACTCAATCAACTGCCTAAGGAAGTGCTTCATGGACCACACAATGATTACCTGGGAAAAAAGGGAAACTGAATGGCAAATAAGTTTAGAATACTACAGATCACTGGGACAAAACACACAGGTCTCCATAAACAGCATAGAAAACTGAAAATATGCCACCACACATACTACTAAACAACATACTTAGGACTGTATTTTACATTATTTTAGTACCCTCCTGATATCTGTCTGTTTTACTGGTCCCACTGTAAGTTGCGTTAATTGCATTATTATGTGCCCATTCCTTATTTGTATATTCATCTTCTGATTACTGTTTACCTTTGTTATTTTCTGTACTAACTCTTGACAGATCTGAAGAAGCTTAGGTAAGAGCACTTGGAACAAACTATAACATACCTATATGGACTTCCTATATCATGACTCAAAGCATCTATAGCCACAACCCCATGTGGCTGCTGCATTACATACATACACACATACATACATACATACATACAAATGTTTCAAGCACAGGCATTAATGCCCTTCTTGCTTGCCAATATACCAAAACACTTGTTCCCATAATAAATGTCCAGGCTGTTCTTTAAAATAAGTACTTGTGTTAATGTAATTTGCTAGTCTGTTCCAAGCATCAGCTACTCTGCCAGAGAACAAATTAGTACACTTCTCCTTCCTACAGAATCTTCTACATAGGTTATATCATGATTCTCTAGTACTTTTTGATAACTCCAAATATTCCCAGAGGTAGTTGTCCCTAAATGCCCTATATACCTGAATAAGATCTCCTCTTAAATATCTGTAAGAGACACTGTACAAGTTCAGATATTTTAGTCTTTCATAATAACTTAGATTTTCACATTCATGGATGCCCTTGGTATATTTCTGCTGTACTCTTTCCAGTTTATTCTTGCTTGTTTTCCTGTAGGGTTGCCATATTGTTATTCCATCCTCAAGTTTGGGTCTAATGTAACTAACAATCAATGACTTCATTATGTTTGATTTCCTAGACTTCATAAATCTTTTTATACAACCTATAGTTCTATATCTATCATCAGCCAAATGGTTGATATGATTAGAAAAACGTTTGACCTTTGAATTGTCATCTGCCATGGGTCCGACGTGCATAACGCCGAAAATATGGCTGCAAAATATGACAATGCCGATTCACCATGTTTTTGAATGGCAAATAAGCGAATGCTTTTTTGACATTCAAACACATGGATCAAATGTTGGAAATGTCTTTCCAGCAAACCATTTTCAACATCTGATCCTTCAAAGTTCTCCGTATTTTGGTAATGTGGGGATGATCGCACATACCATGTGTGACAAAATGAAGGTAAACCTAGAAAAACTCATAGCTGAATATACCCATATACCCAGGTCCTTAAATGAGTCTACAGTTTCAATCACTGTGAGCTGTATTAAATAGTCACCTTTCAGTTTATGTCTCCCAGATCTCATATGCTTAGTTTTTGATGTATTTATCAACATATTACTCTCTCATAGTTGATCTACTTATCATCTTTTTGTCATTGTTGTCCTCATTTATACACTTATCATGACAAATCTTTATTTATTTACTTTCGTTTAATTGCACATTTCAGGTCTAAGTCTAAAGCTTCAGGTCTATAGTTTGACACTAAGTTTCAGATTTAAAGTGTGACACTAGGATGATTAAGGAAAAACCTAGCACAGTTGGCTTGGCGAGACTGTTTTTGAGGCTGTATTTCCTATGGCTCTAAATAGAGGGTTAAATGGAATGTTGAATACTGAGGTTTGAATGTTATACATTTTTAAGATATTTGAGTGCAAGTTGTTCTGATAGATCATAGGTTTATAGGTTCATAGGTAGGTACTAGGCTATTGGCCCTAGGGCTTATATAAGCCTAGTCAAAAAGATACCCTGGCCACAGAAGTGATTCCCAGGGTGAATTTCCTATCTCCTATCTAATCATCAAGATTTTTCTTGAATAGTTCTAATGAGGAGCTTTGTTTGCTATAGATAGGTAGTTTGTTCCAGACTATGGGAAGTCTCTGGGACAGGAATCTATCCCTCCAGCATATTCTGTTTATTGTGGTGACAAGGTTTAGGTCCCTAGAGCATGTAGCTCAGACCGATTGGGATTTCTTTAAGTGGACCATGTCCAACAGCTATGGGTTTGACATAGCTTTGTATGTTAGGCAGAAATCGCCTCTGAGTAGGCAATATGTGACAGAGTAAAGCTGGAGCTTTTTGAGACAGTCTGCTTAGGGCATCTGTTTGAGGCTAGTAATCCTCTTTGTGAGGTATTTCTGGGGCCTTTCCAGTTGTTGTAGATGTATTGTGAGGTACATACCAAAAGGGGAGCTGTATTCTATAATGGGTGTAATGAGGGATGAGTAGCGGGGAACAATGATCTCTTTTTTTCTGGATGAGAAACCTTTTGTGATGAGGTGTGCCACATAGAAGGATTTCCTGACTACTGTGGCGATGTGATTATCAAAGGAGAGACTAATGTCCACCTGTGTCCCAAGGTCTCTTATCACACTTTCAGTGTTAAGTAGACTACTGCCTATGTGGTAGTTCATGGGTACAGAGTTTTTACCAAAAGGGATGACAATGCACTTTTTGGCATTAAGCTTGAGGCCATGGCTTTGACACCAGGCATCTGTCTCAGTGAGGCCCTTTTATAGGATGTCCGCATCATTAGGAGTTTCAGTTATGGCTCCTAGTTTGCAGTCATCTGCAAACTTCGTTAGCCAAAGACCTTCTTGTTAGCCTGTACTTCAGAGAAGTAGATACCAAACAGGAGAGGACTCAGAACTGAACCCTGTGGTACACCACTTGCCACTGGTCCGAAGTCAGATTTGGAGTCTGCTACTTTCACAGTGTGGGCTCTGTCAGTGAGCCAGTTGGTAACCCATCTTGTGACATAGGGATTTATACCTAGTTTAGTGAGTTTATCTATAATTCCAGAGTGGGGGATGGTGTTGAAAGTCTTGGCAAGATCTAGATAGGCTGTGTGAACCACCTTACCTTCATCTACGGCTTTGGTGACCGCTTCAAAGAATTCTATCAGGTTAAGGAGACATGATCTGCCTTTTACAAACCTGAACTGGGTGGGGTCCAGAGTTTGGAGATTACCAATGTCATTGTTTATAAGTTCAATGATGATACCATTCCATAGCCTTGCAGGCCAGGCTCATCAGGCTAATGGGGCAGTAGTCCCTGGGGTCCATGGTGGCTCCCCCTTTGTGGAGTGTGATAACTGTTGCTGTGCACCATTCAGTGGGCACAAATCCTGAGGTGAGGCTATGATTGGTGCTTAGGTAGGGTACTAGTTCATTCTGTAGTTCATGTACAACACAGCCTGGGATGTTGTCAGATCCCATGGATGCTGTATTCTTAGCTTTGGAGAGTGTGATTTTTACCTGTGCAGCCGTGATTACAGGAACTTTGCATTCTTCCAGTATAGAGGTGGGCTCTTTAGGGGGTGAGAGGGGGGTAAAGTTAGCACTGAACATATCTGCCAGAATGTTGGCAATATCAGTTGCTTCTGTATATTTAGTGTTATTCTGCTATAATTCAGAGCAGATCTGAGTGTTGCCATTGAGATTCTTGACATTGCTCTAGAATGCTTTGTGGTTGTCTTTAGAATCAGTGGTGATTTTGTTTTCATAACTAGCTTTGGAGAATTTTATGAGGGATCTCAGCTTCTTACTGAGGCTGACCAGGGAGTTCCCCCAATCATGGGATTTTACTCTTTTTTGAAACAGTTTCTTCCTTCTGTTGTAGAGTTTGTTTATGGCAGGGGACCACCAGATTGGTTTCCGTTTTTTTGGAGGATAGCATCTTGGTTCTGTTAGTGATTGCTCAATCCATGCACTCGTGTAAGTGCTTATAAAGTGCTTTTGTGTGGGATTCAGCAGCCGTGCCTCTATTGTCCATCTGCATGGGTGTCGTGAAGTTTGCCACTTCTGTCTTAAGAAGCGTGAAGTTGGTGGAGACATTTTTTAAGGTGGCTTCCTTAATGGGGGGTGGGGGGAGAGGATGTGGATGTCTAGGGTGATTAGCCTGTGGTCAGATCTGACCAACAAGGAATTGACCTCTAGTGTGGAACACCAGTTGCCCATGTTGGTAATGACCAGGTCTAGGATATTGCTGCCCCTGGTGGGGGGGTTGTGGATAAGTTGATCCAAGGGATTGGAATTTATGAATTCCAGAAAACATTGAGCAAAACAGTTGGTACAAGAGTAGTTTTCCCAGTTAATGGTGGGGTAGTTGAAATCACCCATTATTAGGGTAGTTGTTTGTTCTCTATTCCTTCCTTACACCATTTGGCCCACCACACATTCTTACACCAATCTCAGCCTCACTCAGGCTACTCCCAGCTGATCACTACCATCTTCTCCGACGCTATCCACTGGTAACTCTTCATATGCTTATCACCCTATAATGCTCCGGTATTTTGCACCTCATTTGCTTATCTCAGTATACTGACTATGCTGGAGTACAACGCCCATTGGTTGATTTTCTAAAAACCCAGAACCTATCAGTTCTTGCTACAGACCACTCCTACCTAGATTCCCATTGGCCTGTCCCTCTCCCTTCTTTGCCCTATCAGAATATACTTCTTTTGTGAATATTCTAATGAATACCTCACAAAATAGATTTGTATTGTATATAAGTAAGTGAAAAATCTCAATGTGCTATAACAACAGTGCTCATCTGTCAAAAATGATGCAGTCAAACAGAATGATTTAATAAATGCTTCAATTTGGAAAGAAGAGTCTTTGACTTTTATTTTTGCTTGAGAACTAGGGACTACATGTGTTGTTTGTGTTTTATTATTGTTCAGAGTGGTTTACTATCACATGTTCGACACTACCATTGCCAAAAGTGCAGAAATCCAAAGAAAATGTTCGGAAATCACAATACCGACCACAGCAAATGCTGAACTGAGCATTTCAGTGAAGTCGAATGTCGAACATTTCAACTTCACTGAAATGCTCATAGCCGCTAAACATATTTTAACATGTTTTGCAGGGGGGAAAAGCCCCCCTGCACCCCCACACCCTCCCTACTTATATATATATATATATATATATATATATATATATATATATATATATATATATATAACTCCGAGATCGCACTACACTGAGGAAAGGGTACATTTCCCAATCCCCACTATTGTGCGATTTGCACTGCACTGTCAAACCTTGCAATAGCGGCTGTTTGCTACTGTAAGATTCGACAGTATAATACTCGTATTAATGGTTCTGCTACCTGATGTACGCACATAAGTTGATCGCAGACAGTGCGATCGACTTTGTGATTGTAAACCATTTAGAGCATACTTATTATCATGGATTTCCATAGAGTGAGCCTTTATTAACACGTCTGTTGCTGGTGTTTCTAATTTAACTTATTCAGATTTTAAGGTAAGGTAACAGATTTTTAAGGGGTAATTCATACATACAGAGTAGATTCTTCGTTGAAGCATATCATATATGTCCTTATCAGAAGTTCTTAGGGATGATTTTTTCTAAATCAGGATCTTTGGCAAAGAATACACTGAGGACCTTTTTCAAAAATCCCCGTGT
Organism: Protopterus annectens; assembly: GCF_019279795.1. Taxonomy (NCBI): domain Eukaryota; kingdom Metazoa; phylum Chordata; order Ceratodontiformes; family Protopteridae; genus Protopterus; species Protopterus annectens. The sequence continues at coordinate 1,700,698,446 of NC_056726.1, read as the reverse complement.
GAAAAAACACAGCAACCTAACAAAAATGTATCACATGTTATGGATGGCTAGGTGACCCCATTACTTAATATTTATTTATTCCAACACTGGTGTTGCATGGATAGTTATACATGTCACATGACCAACACTTAATTTGTGATGATCTGGCATAAGATGCATTCAGACATTTTCCTAAGTATAGTCACTTCACTAAAGGCCTCAAAATATGTGATGCGTAGTCTAAAAAAGTCATAAAATTCCTTTCTGTCTTAAACTATTTACTGAACGTTACCTTTTTCTGTTTTGCATTCATTGTGCAATAATAAATGGACCATAAAACATCTCTTAATCTTTGCTTCTCTGAGTCCTTCTGATGATTAGACTTTCCTCGTAAACGTTCTAATGGGCCTTTCATTACCCTAGAAGCAAGACCTGTACTGCTTATTTCTGCTTTTGATGTCAATGAGTGATGGAAGAAATACTGCCATCTGCAGGGAATCATTTCTTTTCACTTAGCCCTACTGTTTTCCTATTTAATTCCCATTTGAGATCCAAGGAATACCACACTATGGGCATCTGAAAGAACATGTCCTCCTCACCTCTGAGCAGCATTATCTCAGAAATCACGGTCCTATTGAAAGCAAGCACCCCCCTTGCATCCTTCAGGATGGATTCAAAGTTTGTATATTAAAGATTCACCCCTCAACATTTACATCAATCACTGCTTCTCTCTCACACTCTCTCACTCTTTCTCTCCTTCACTTGCTCCTGTAGCATATGGACCACTAATCAAATCTTGGACATCCAGGTCTCAGTCATGGATTAATCCCACTTCTTCACTGTAAAAATAGGTAATTATTCTTTACTCTTAAGGCTCATTCACACTCCAACCTTTATTTTTTTTAATTACTCTGTTTGTAGTACTGCTCAGGCCGATCTCCATTACCATGGCTGCAGTGTTCTTACATTGGCATACACATTATTTCATCAGATTCCTGTTTTAATATGCATTGCATGTGCCTTCTTTTACGCCTTTAATAGAGTGGTGGGCAGATTCATTGTCAGAACTGCATATTAATGCATCAATATGAGGAAGAGGATAATGTTAATTAGCCATGTGCTCTCTGTCATAAATAAAACCAGCTCCTGGTTTACACTGCTGGGGGATTCATGGAATTGCTCAGCAGTATAAGATTTAACTATTGGAGGAAAAAGTATCCACTTTTAAAAGAGGGCAGTCACCCAGTCTATCCTATAGAAGCAGTCTTGGTGCAGGTACGTTCAGTGAAGGCAAGGGCCGAGAGGTCTACTATTGTGTGTAGTGGCATGTGTGTGTGTGTGTGTGTGTGTGTGTGTGTGTGGGTGTGTGTGTGTGTGTGTGTGTGTGTGTGTGTGTGTGTGTGTGTGTGTGTGTGTGTGTATGTTTGTGTGTGTGTGTGTGTGTGTGTGTGTGTGTGTGTGTGTGTGTGTGTGTGTTTGTGTGTGTGTGTGTGTGTGTGTGTGTGTGTGTGTGTGTGTGTGTGTGTGTGTGTGTGTGTGTGTGTGTGTGTTTGTGTGTGCTCATGGATATATGACTGTATGTTTCAGTGAGTGTTGGAAGTATCTTTGCTAACATAATGCATGGGCTGTTATGGAGAACACTATTGCTGTCAAGTTGGACATTATCATATTGGCTAGAGTGCAATACAGAGACATGCCAATGAGCCAATAATGTGGAATTCCTCACTGTGACCATACTTGCTTCTGAGTCAGCTTTTCTCATTGTCATGGAGATTAATATACTCGCAATAGGCAATTTCTGTAACTGCTGAGCAATTTTTTGAAATCCAGTGATAGTCTTAACCCTCTGTACTAAACTAATAATTATAACTAATAATTATCAATAGTTAAAATGTTTTTTGATCAAACTTTTGCACAAAGACAACTGTTCCTGATTATGCTTTCTGTCAAATGTGCTGCATTTATTTATATTAGTTATTTCTTTCTTTCAATTTCAGTACCAGCAATTTAACTGTTGCAGGCGTTGGAACATATACTACAGTGTTGCAGCTGTGTAAGAACTCTAACTGCACAGAAACTTATAAACCCAGTGATATGCCGCTATATGTACGAGTTGAAAGTATTTTGTACTTCAAAGCAACTGTATTTGGTCCTGATCCCTCAAAGTTTTCTCTGAAGATACAGACATGCTATGCTACTCCAACAAATAACTCAAATGATCTAACACAATACCCCCTTATCCAAAACGGGTATGTATCATTTCCTTACTATTATTTGTTCTGTTAAACAAGCAATGCTCAGCCTTTTGTTATGAAAAAAGCACCTTCAAATACACAGGTAGAGCATTGGAATATCTTTATTAATGAACTGTACCTGAAGGAATGTGTTCTGAAAAAAAAGTAACAGACCCACCTAGATATATTTTGCATATCATTTGACATATTTCTCCTCAACACATTGAAAACAATGTATTTACCTGATTCAGTTGCTTGAACTGTGATCCATTTTAGATGCTGTATTGAGTTTAAGTCCTAATGCATATGTTACCCAAGTAGTTTGCTTTTCTTTCATAGTTATAAGGAATGTGAGTCCTACAAATGTCATTACTTGTCATTGACCTGGCCTTCTACTTCAAATTGCTTTGTTAGCCTGCATATAAAATGTGTTTCAGAATATCACAGATATCTTAACAGTTGCAAATAACTCCATTATTTAATACATGCTGAGTATTGTTTTAACTAAATGATTTCCTTTTCATGACAACTTCAGTAATTTCAGACAGTCTTATTCATATTTGCATCCTTGGTAAATGACTTGCAGTGGACATATACCATTCTGAAATGTGACTGATAGGTTCATGCTAGTCTGTCAATCACAAGACCATTTGGTGCCCAGTCACAGAAACCGCTGAAGACTTGATGCTGCTTCTGGTGCCACCTTTCACATAATGGTGCAGTACTTACTTACTTAATAGCTTTAAGAGGTAAGGAGTATGTTTCTTTATTTCACATAAATTTTTGGAGCAGTGTATTATGGGAGGAGTTCCCTTCAGTTTTCCTAATGTGTTCATTCTGTACCACTTAACGTCATTCAGCTCATTATGTGGTACTAAAATGTGATGCTGCTCAAGCCAGAATGATCAATAACAGTCTGCCATGAGATGTAGTAGCATAATTGTTCAGATTATTGTTGAGATTAATGACTGACAATATCAGGGTCCCAGGTCAATGATGACAGCTAGTCACTGTTTGTGTGTGTGTGTGTGTGTGTGTGTGTGTGTGTGTGTGTGTGTGTGTGTGTGTGTGTGTGTGTGTGTGTGTGTGTGTGTGTGTGTGTGTGTGTGTGTGTGTGTAGTTTGCATGTTTTCCCTATGTCTGTGTGTGTGTTTCTCTGGGCACTTCTGTTTTCACTTATATTCTAAAAGCTGCTTCCCCACTTGTGGTTGGTGACCATCATCAAAACTCCTTGGAACAGACCCAAGGCCATTTTTTCTGTAGCTTTAAGGAGTCACAGACTTGTTATGATGAGAGATGTAGGCAGAGGCCATCATTTATGCAGACATCATAGACATTGTGCTCTCTTTGGCTTCCTGGGAATGAGAACATGTTTGCCTGAGCCACCATAATCTGATCTCATTGACCTTCTCTGTAATTGGAGTGCTTTGACTTCTCTGATGTCATCATGTCTCATTTGTCCAACAGTGTGCATTCTACTGTCTCAAACACCTCAACTCCATCACCTCTAACTTTCTCAAATGTTGTCCCTTCACTGTCAAGGTTTCTATATCAAACATATGTACTGGTCAAAAGCTATTTTATTCTACCTTACTTTTCTACTTCTTTGACATTCTCCTGCCATACACTTCCCCTGAATCTATGTGCCAGTTATCCTTGGAACCTCTGATTCTAGCATTGACTGCCTCATTCAGAATTCCCATCTCCTCAACCACCACTCCAAGATACATGAAGCTGTTGATCTTTTCCACTATTTTTCTGTTTCAATCTTCAATTCCTTCTAATTCAGCCATTTGATCCCATGACAACTATATTATCTGTTCTCGATTTTATCCCTTGTGCTCTTAGCTCTGCATTCCATGCCCTATTATTTGTTGAGATTTCTGTTCAAAGTCTGCTTGTAATGCCACATCATCTGCATATACCAGCTTTGTTGATCTGTCAGCTCTGACCTGTTTGCTGCTGCAGACCATCACCAGTATGACCAGCATTTGCCTCTGAAATGAACCCTGATAAACACCTACTCCTGCAGACTATCCCCCAGTGAATCCAAACAATGTTTGCACTTGGGTCAATGGGTCCTTGAACATAGCCTGCACTAATTTGACAAATGTTTCTAGGATTTACAACCATCACAGGACTGCCCAAATCAGCTTTCTTGAACCCTTGTCATATGCTTTTCCCAAGTCTAGGGATGCCTAATTGTAGACTTGAAAACACTGGATATGAGAAATCTCCAACTTTGTCTCCTCAGTCTGTCTAACTGCAAGCATTAGGTACTTGAGCTGCACCCTGATCTGAATCACTCACCTCCTATTTTATTTTCTACTATGTTGTGTATTTGTTTAAAAATCTCTCACACCCCGACTTTCATATAGTGTGACAGGAATTTGGTAATTATGTACAACCCAGAGTTGTGAATGTACACTTTGTTCTTGTATACTGGCAAAAGGATGTTTATTCTCTCTGTCACCTGGGATATATCATTCTCTCTATTCTACAATGAGAACCTTCAACAGCCATTTCTTCCCTGTCTTGCCTGACATATTGATCATATCTGCTACCACCTCATCTGATCCTGCAGGTTTCTCTGACTTTATTTTCATTAGTGCTGATCTTAGTTCTTCTAGCATGGATTCTTCTTCCTCTTTCGTTGAAGGCTATGTATAGTGTAATACAGCTTCTTAATGGGTTTCTTCATTTAGAAGCTGCTTGCCATGTTCATTTCATCTGCTTTGGTATGATGTTCCACAGATTGGTGAGCATGCTGTTGCTGGCATCCCTTATGAATAGTGCCTGATTACTACCTTCTTTATCCTTCTGCCTCTGCCTTGTGACCTGATAAAATTTCTTTGTGCCACCTGCTGAGTTACTTTCCAGAAGTTACTAAGAAGTTACTGCCTTGTTTCCATACTTGACTTGGCTGCATATCTCCTCTACAATCTTCACACGCAATTTTTCAGACATTGACTTTCTGCTTCAGCTCTGCCTATTTCCTCTTTTTCCTGAGGTGACAAAGCCATGAGAATTCCCTTGACGTCATGTGCTTTTGCTTCAGTTAGCTTCCAGGTCTTCTGCCTAGTCTTTGTTGAGCTTAGAGCCTTGCAGCTAATTATGGTCACCAGTTGCTTATGCTGTGGACCAACTATTTAATTGTAGATGACATTGCAATCTGAGATTCTACCCCAATGCCCTTTACTTACTATAAGGAAGTCTACCTGTGTTGAATGTTAGCTACTCTTGTATGTGATTTTATGACTGTTTCTCTTGCTGAGCCAAGGTTTGGCTACCATCAAACCATCTGATAGAGACTAAAGTCTGGAGCAGCCTATCCTTCTTTATTCCTGTTGCCTAAACTATTTAAACCAGGTTGTCCTCATATTCTGTTCTGTCTATTCTGAAATGAGCATTCAGATCCCCTGTTATTAACAAATCATTTTGTCCTGCTTTATTTTAGTAGGTTCCACAGCTGCCAGAATGGACTCTTTTCCTCACCATCACAACCCTGCTCTGAGTCATAGATTTGGATTATGAATACTGCTCTGTCTTTATACTGGGGTTTGATTAGTATGAGTCTGTCACTCATTCTGATGGTATCCCTCAATTTGTTGAAAGGAGTTTCTCTCACCAAAGTTCTCACATGATTACTAGATTATCCTCCACTTGAGTAACTGGCTTTGGTGAACTGCCCTTCTGTCATGTTTCATGGATTCACAAGTTGTACAGTCTCCTCTTTACCATCATGGTTTCCATATCCAAGCTACCTCCTGCCAGGAAACCTGTATTCAATGTAAAAATCCTTATTTCATATTTGTCATGTTGATTGGTTTTACATTACGCTTTCACTCAGCAGATTTATCCCATGTAAGCCAGGCTGGACAACTGGACATTTGGAAGCCAACCACTTTTTGACCTAGGGTTATTGGTCTTTATGACATACACTGGCCAGTACAGACACATCACTCATGCCTACTTTTTGAAGGAGCCCTGGTATTGTTCTGAATATGCCAGATCTTCCAATCCACTTGTCATTAGAAGTCATGCCTATTTCTGGAAATATTAGTCAACATAACTAAATCTACTATAATCAAGTGTTCTCCTATCTAGGTGATACTCTGCGCCACAGTTGATGCAGGAAGCAGTCCCCATATAGGCACCTCTTAGGATTGGTGCTGTTGGAAATTACTCCATTAAATTTGGGATTTGCTACAATATGGTAATAGGACTGCTTATCCTGTCTCCACTACTAAACTTAACCAGCGGTTTCCTCAAAGGCAACATCCTCATAAACTTCATTATTTGGAAAGGCAACAGAATTATTTTCAAAGCTAACCAAATAATTTTCAGCAGCGTAATGGATACAGACAACATTTCCCTTCACACTTCCCTTCTAATGCACATGTTAATTACAGGGAACCTCTTGTCTCTGCACCTCCCAACCCTGCAGCTGATTACAGTGACAACACCTTGCAGGTCTTTCACAATTTGAATTTATTGCCTCAACCTTTTTTATCTCCAGCCAGGATGCAGACAAAACTCTTGGCCTAGACACCGAGAATGGATCCAGGAGTGAGGGGGAGGGGCAGAGGCAGAGGCAGGGTCAGGGTGAGGTGGTCATGGAGATTTTGTGATACTTATTGCTATTTTTGTGAAGTTTCATACATGGTATGTATTTTTGGTCATGCATATTTGTAATTGGTAACAGCTCTATTTGGTCACTTGTTTTCTGGACTTGCATTTCAAGAGTGTTTTTGTTTTTTTTCCTTTACTCAGTTTGCCCTGCATATGAGTGTTTTTGTTATGCCAGTATAGAATTGTATTTATAGCATATTGTGACTTTAAATAACAGGTAACATGCTGCTTTATTCACTAATGTGAATACTGTCACCTGCTATGTGTACTTTTAGATCAGTAACCTGTTTGGCAATTAGAGTAGAACTTATTGCAACCTCCGAGAGATACAACTGACTCTGTGTATCTGCATAACATCACTGTTATTTCTGACTGTTAGTTGGAGAATTCTAACTTGTGTGTAGCACCTTAGTACTTACTTGTTTCTGTAGCATACCACTGTTATTCCTGACCTTTAGTGGAGAATGCTAAATTGTGTGTAGCATCTTAGTAGTTACTATTTTCTCTTCATAACCTTATAGCAATACTTAATAGTGTAGTGTATCTTATTATAGCCTGGTATCAACTGCAGTTATCTTTTTTTTTTGTTTTTTCTCTGCTATCCTTGCATTTTGTGTTACTCATTGAATTGTGCTGTTTCTTACAAGATATGCTGCTCCTCCCCTGTATCCTCTATATCAGTTACTTGGTAATCAGAATGTTTTAAAACCTCAGACCTAATATTTACCCCCTTTTCCTTTTTACTTCCAGTCCCCTCAGCAAAGTTTCATCTTGTGTCTTGGCCAACCCCCAATCAACCCAAGGCTGTCTCGTTGCCCTGCACTGTGAGACCCTGCATCATTGGAACACTAAAGTGCTTTCAGCTGCACTAGTGTATGTTAGAGTTGTATTTAATATGCCCTCTAAATTGAAGACTCTTTCCCCTTTCACTGTACATGTGCACACTACTGCCCCCCACACACACACACACATTTTTCTCTTTCAATTGTACAACTAGGTCAATTACTTAAAACTACTTTCTCTTGGAAAAAGTTTACCTATGTACCTGCAGCCCATACTTCAACTGTTTTTCCCCTGTAGGAGTGGTTGTCCTTTTCACCACACTGTACTAGATTAGCAGCATAGGATTTGTAGTTATTTAGGAAGATACTGCACTATATACTGACCTGAAAATGATTTAGTTTGGTTTTCCTGTTTTCTTTTTAGCAACTGGATTAGTCAAGTTTTTCTGACTCTGAACCTTGTATTACTTTGTGTCTACACCCCTCCGCCACTTTGAACCTGCACATCTCCCTCCCACTCCTGTTTAATTACAGAAGTATCAAAAAACCTGATATAGAAAGGCACCATCTTTTGACTTAGCTTTTCTGCCTTGCTTCATGGGAATCCCCAGTAGTGTGCTCGCGTGTAAGTACTACCTGGTATTGTTTTTGCTTGTGATTCTTATTGCTATTTTTATAAAGTTCATCCTAAGGGGATCCTGCAGTGCTTCTGTAACCACTCTGCCTCCCCAAGAACTAACTTTAAACATGTAGGTACCCTATTGTAAAATAAAAATATATCCTGTACCTACCACTGTTGTATATTAACCCTACATGCATTTGTTAGCAGTCTACCACCAATTTACTCTCCTAGGCTCTTTCTGCCTCCTCTGAGTGCTCATAGCTTACCATTGTACTTACTCAGTTAGGCCACCACTACCTATCTTTTAATATAAGTCAAAAGTACTGTAACTGTTCTGCTGATTTACCACTGCCCTGTTTTAGCCCTATTAATACTTACTATATTCTACTAAACTGCTACTGCCCTGTTTTCAGCTCCTTTCCCTGTCAGCCCTCTGCATCCTTCTAATTTCACACACACAGTGCTTTATGCCAGTGCCTTCTTACCTCTGAGTTAGTTCTCAGCTTCACTGATAACATTTTGCTAGTTTTCTTCCTTCTCCTTGGCTCTACCCACTCTGTTCACCCTGCAGGCTCACTCTGCTCCCTTACCCTGAGCCCAATTTCCACCCAATCCCACTGCTACAACTTTTATTTCAACCACTCCCCACTCAATCAAGACAACCATCCAGTCAAAGCTTTCCCCTCTTTACCCCTCCTCCTTTCAACCACAGTCAACCAACCAAAGCCTTCTCCTCGTTACCCCTCCTCCTTTCACCCACAGTAATTAAATACATCACTAATTCTATACATCACTCTTTCACTACCCCCTCTCACCCCACAGCTCTTCTCTCCAACTACAAATCCACACATATTAAACTACCTTTTTCTAACCATACTTTCTTTACTGTTCCTAATACTCCAACCCCCATCTCCCTCCTGCTACTCCTAACAACCTTATACCATGCCAGCCCAAATACCTCCAATCAGCTTCCACTCTGTACTCCTTACTATACTCCCACACAAAACCTTCTCCTCCCTCACACAGATAATCCCTTCTTTTCCATCTCCTCCTCTCTGTTTCAGCTCAATCCTCTGCACCTTTTTTCTCCTAAAATTATTTCCACTACTGCTAAGACACTTACTCTTAAACAAATACTAGACCATCCAGAATACCTTAAATCCAAACCAAAACACACTAAAATAACTTCCTTCAATAACCTCATCTTAGCTGGAGACATTCACACCAACCCAGGACCTATCCGACCCATAAATAACAATTACCCTCCCCCTTCCTCTAACCTTTCATCTCCCTACAATACTCTTAAATTTGTCACATCCAATGCCCAGAGTCTCAACAACAAAGCACATCAGTTTCAAACATGGCTAAGTCATAACCAACCTGACATTGTAGCCATCTCTGAAACTTGGCTCAAACCCCACATTACTGACTCTGAAATCCTACCCTCTGGATTTCACATTCTCAGATGTGACCACCCAAAGAAAAAAGGCGGCAGCATCGCATTAATCTATTCCAATCTACTTACCTTAATTCTCCTATCAAACCCCATTCCTAAATTTGCCAATGCAGAACTAACAGTCGGTCTATTAAAAATGAATAATCACAAAAGCCTCTGTATTATTGCCCTTTATATCCCACCTGGAAATAATGTCTCAACCCTTGAAGACATACTCCAATGGGCCTCAGCTGAAATTAACCTTGAAACTTATATACTAGGTGATGTAAACATCGACTGGAATAAAATCAACAGTCCCATACCCTCCCTGTTCCTTAACCTCTTTAACTTTACTCAAGTAACCCACTCCATCACCAGACCCAATAAAACAAATCCCCCAGGATCCACTCTTGACTGGATCTTAGTCACCCATCCAAATACCAACGTTGGCAACATCCCTGACTCTATTAGTGACCACCTCCCAGCTTTCATTTACCATGAAACCACCTCCCATCCACACCAACATCAATATATTCAGACCCACAACCTTAGTAAATTTGACCCCTGAACCTTCTCTAACTATCTCAAACAAATGAATTGGAACATTCTAAAAACCCTTCCATTGGATAAGGCCATAGACCACTTTAATTCTAATTTCCTAGATGCTCTAAATTCTGTAGCTCTCCCAAGATAAAAAAGAATAACAATTATAACTGTCCCTTGGCTAACCAAAGAAACAAAGCAAATTATACATCAAAGAGACAAATCCTGGAAACTTTACCTAAAGAATAAACTTCCCGACACCCTTCTCCAATATATACAGCTCCATAACTTTGCAAAAAATAAATCTACAAAGACAAAAAAAATCCTACTACACTAAGCTCCAGTCCAACCATCCCCAAAACCCTAGGCATTTTTGGAAATTCATAAACTCACTCCTCCGCCCAGGCTCCAAAAATAATATCCCTGTCCAGACCCAAGTAAATCTGACCTCAGATTAGCCTCACTATTCATCTCTTTCTTTATAGAGTCAATATCCGACCTAACAAAAACTTTTCCCAACAACAACCTATCTCTCCTACATTCCACCTCATCTAAGTCACCAGATAATTTCCCACCTATGTTTTAGCTTAAACCTGTCTCCACTAACTACATAAAAATACTTCTATCCAAACTTAAAATCTGCTCCAGTGCATCTGAAAACAACCCTCTTCCTTCCTCAAGACTGCTGCCAGTGGTATAGCTCTGCCAGTTAGTATCCTAATTAATAGATCCATAAAGGAATCCTATGTCCTTAAACTCTGGCATTCTGCCTTTATTCTTCCTTTCCACAAGGGAAGCAAAACACTACCATTTCAAACTTCCGCCCTATAGCTCTTGTCTCTCCAATCTCCAAAATACAAGAAAAATGCATCTACCTCCAACTTATGCCATTTCTGACTAAAAAACAACTTCTTACCCCTACCCAACATGGCTTCCAACCAGGACATAGCACCATAACAGCTCTACTCTCATTCTTAGAAACTGTCAATCAAGCCCAAGAGAAAAAGGAACTTAGTATCCACAGTGCTCCTAGATCTCTCTAAAGCATTCAATACTGTTTCCTATAAGCACCTTATAAGTCACCTCTCAAACCTAAATCTCTCCCAAAACACTTGTTCCTGGTTCTCAAGCTATCTGTCAGATAGATCTCAGGCTGTGAAATGGAAAAAAGGCAAATCACTTTTCTTACCCACCTCTACCGGAGTACTACAGGGATCCATCCTCGGACCAATGCTGTTTAATATCTTTGTCAATAAATTTTACTCTGCTATTCCTAATGCCAAAGTTATCTAATACGCAAATGACTCTACACTTGTCTGCTCTGCCTCTAACCTCTCTGAACTCCTATCTAAAACTCAGACTGTCTTCTCAACTACTGAGATCTGGATGTGCCAAAATCACCTTTCTATCAATGCTAACAAATCTAAAATACCACTATTGACACCTTCAAAATCTTTCTCTTTTGATAAAAATTCCTTCCAAGTCCTTAGCCAAAGCAACTCTCTGATTTAAGTTGTTCCTTTTGCCAAACTACTCGGTCTAATTCTAGATGAATACCTCAAGTTCAACATCCATATTCAGCAAAATATAAAGAAAACCCACCAAAAACTAGGTATGCTATACAGGAACAAGCACTTCCTCTCCGCTTCTACCAGGCATGCTCTGGCCTCCTCTTACATCCTTCCCTCCCTTCTGTAAGGTGCCCCACTACAAACTAACCTATCCTCTTCCATCACTTCCAAACTTAAAAGCTGTTATAACAAAATTTCTAAATTTGCCACCAAAGCCAAACATTCTACTCATCACTGCATTACCCTCCAATCCCTCAACTGGTTAGAATTCACAAATTACCTCGACTTCCTCCAGCTCACTACAGCACATAGACTAATATTTAATCCAACCAAATGCCTCGTTCTAACTATCATCCATCCCCCATACACCCCAAACAGTACTCTCATAACACCAAAACCTAATTGCTGTCCACAAACCTAAATGTCCTGATGGACAGCTTCTCCTCTCCTTCTCCTTAGGTAAGAATTGGAACTCTCTCCCTTCCACACTAAGGACAATGTCAAACACAAATAACTTCAAAACTCAGCTTAACACCTACCTGTCCTCCAAATGGAAATGTAACTGCATTCCCCCTACCTAGAACTCTTTAACAAAAGCCCCTGGGAGGGTATCCTCCTGAGTTCCTAAGCACCTTATAGCTGACTATAACCTTCTATAGCTAATTCCTATACGATCTCTCACACTCTGTAAATATTGTAACTAGCTTTTGACTTTAACTGTGTGAATTTGTTAAAATGTATCTGCACAATATTTTCCACTATGGGCAATATTGCTTATGCTTTGTATTATTTGATATGTATTTGTACTTGTACTTGTATTTTTATTGGACTATCTTTACTGTAATCTGTTTCATGGAGCTTTACTCCCTGGGCCTCCACTGAAAACGGGCTCTCGGGGCCTAGTGGACATCCCCAGTAATCAAATTGGAAATAAATAAATAAATCAATAAATCAATAAATAAATACATTTCAGAATCTGGGCCATCCGATGACAAAAAGCTATGCTCAGAATTACTAACTGGTGGTGCCACTGTTCCTGATGCCTCTGATTCCTCTTGTGCTAACAGTAACCTGAATGTGTTAAAAAGTTCTGTTTTTAATCTTTCAAACAGAGTGTTGTCATCAGATCACCTGTCTCTACTAAATAAAGGTCTCACATATTCCAGCACAATGAGTGCATTTAGCTGATGTTTTGATAGACCTGCGCTTGTATGTTAGAAAGTTAAATTTAAAATGTTTTTTTTCTGTGGACATGGTAACACTGATAATACTGATTCTTTTGATGGTTCCAATGATGTTGTGCAGTCTTTTATGGATACTCAGTTGACAGATGAAACCATTGTTAGTAACCTGCCCTTGAAAAGAAATAGTGTGTTTAACCCAGGGTTGAATAATTCTCTTAGCACTTTCTTACAGGTCTGCAAATTTGAGATTAGACAGCTGACTAGTAATACTTCTACTGTGAAATGGTTTAATTTGACTCCAGGGGAATTTTCAGCTCTGAATGCCCTTACTATGGATAAATCTTTAATGATTATGAAATCAGACAAAGAGACAGGGCTGGTTATTATGGAACAAACTGACTATGTGAAAACTATTGAGTCTGAATTGATGAATAGCAACTATTACAAAAGCGTTACAGTAGATTTTGTTAGACAGCAATTTGATAAAATAGACACTTTACTGCATGCTTTAGAAAGAGATGAATATATTACATTTGAAGAGTTATATTTTATGCTTGTGTCTAACCCTAGTTTAGGAAAATATTTCTGGATTCCTAAAATCCATAAGAATCCAGACAACCCTCCAATCAGACTTATTATTTCCAATAAGCATACTAAAATGGAGAAGATTTCAGAATATTTAGATTTTATACTTAACCCGATTGTACAAGAGACTCTGTTTTACATTATGGACTCACAGGGGTTCCTAAATGAGTTATTTCTAGCACAGTTAGATATTTCAAAATGTATTTTTCTTACACTGGACATTGTCTCTCTGTATACTAATATCGCTCATAAAGAGGGAAAGGAACACATTAAACTGTGCGTGTCTAAATATGCTAAATTCCCCTCTTGTAAAAATATGACTTTAACTGCTTTGATAGACACAGTTTTATAGAACAACTTTTTCCATTTCAATGGACAGATTTTCCAGCAGATTAAGGGAGTGGCTATGGGGTCAGAAATGGTCCCTGCATATGTTAACTTGGTGTTAGCCACTTGGGAACGAGAAACATTGGTGCATCTCCCTGGATATAATTTCACAAGACCGTATCATAGATATATTACTGATATCTTTTTTGTGTGGACTGGCACAGTTATGCAGTTGGACTTGTTTATACAAGTCATGGAAAACAGTATTTCTTTCCTGTCTTTTGTAAAATCAGGATGTGGAAGCAAAGTGTCTTTTTTGGACACTTCCATCTCGATTGATTTCAATAACAAGTGTCTGGCTTCTAACATTTATCTTAAGGATACCTACCTTAATAATTTCTTGGAATTTACTAGCCAGCACCCTTTGTACATGAAATATAATGTATTAAAAGGCCAGTTCATTAGACTTTCCAGGTTAGTCAGTGATGATCTGCAGTTAAAAAAAGAGTCTGACTTTCTTTGTGAACTTTTTTGCAAAAACACTACCCCAGAAACTTGATTTTAAAAGTTACAGAAGAAGTTTCTAATGCCAGACATGTTCCATTTCAACCTATCCCAAAGTATGGTTTTCAACCTAAGCAACAAATTAACACTTTAAATGCAGACAGAACGTTAAGCTTTCCAGTTCCAATTTGCAGAGACATGGAAGCTATTAGAAACATTGTTTCTAGCAATTGGAATATTGTTGCAAGCTCTCCTACAATGTCTGAACTGCTTGGTAGACACCCTATGTTTTCCTTAAAAAGGACATGAACTTTAAGGAGCTCTTTTGAAAACAGAGACTCACAGTTTTTAATAGGAAATGTTCGCAATGTTTCTGACCCACCTGGGATGTTCAGATGAAGCTAATGTATCTGTTGTCAATATATCTGTACAGGACTTTCCTTTACATTTGAACATATTAATTTCACTGTTACTTTTTCCTATCACTTTGACTGTAATTCTTGTAACATTGTTTATGCAGGGATTTGTATGACTTGCAGTTATTTTTATGTTGGCAGGACTAGTCGGAAACTTTCCGACTGCATTAAGGAGTATTGTGCTGCAATTAGAGGCAAGACCTGTCACAATGTTTTAGCTAGACACTCTGCAGCTTGCCATGACTTTGTTAAGTTCCAATTTACTGTTTTGGAGCAAGTTGACTTGTTTTTTGGGGACTAATCAGCTCTACTGGAAATGAAAGAACTCAGATGGCAGCTCCGTTTCGGTGCAGAGTTCTCCCCGGTGTTGCTTTTAATTTAAAATGTGTACTCAGATGGCAGCAGTGATGGTCTAAGTGATTTTAATTTTATGCCTTAAAGGAGTGACTTTATTGTTAACTTGTAAGCAAGTCTAATTTTACTCAAGAGATTACTACTTCTATATACGTGGGAAGGTAATTGTACTTGTACTTTATTACATTTTATTACAGATGTTTGATTTTTTTTATTTTCAGTTAAGTTTACAGCTTACATTAAGAATGTTGTTCGAGCTTGGCTCTGCTATTCTGTTTTCTGTTTAAGTTACACCCACCTCATGCATATTTATGGACAATAGAACTTTGAGAATTACACTTTCATCATGTTTAAAGGAGTTGAACTGTGATTTTGATTGGACAAGATTATTTTTATTGGTTTTCTTACACTATTTTAACTTTTGTAATCTGCACAAGTTTACTTATTCTGATGAAGTTCTTAAATAAATAAAGATCAAAAGAATGCTCAATCACAGGTTCTACTTGCTGCATTCTTTCTTCTTGTGTTATACCTAGTTTTATTTACATTTTGCAGATGCCTTTGGAAGTTATTTTGTTTTATATATATATATATATATATATATATATATATATATATATATATATATATACCCAATATCTGAACCTGTGGTTCCACTCAAACCTAGAAGAATTACTAATGTAACAACATATCATCAGTAAAATAATAACTAACTTGTCTCACAGTAGTCTAATCCCACCTCACGTTTCCTGTCCTGTTAGTGTCCAGTAGTCCAATATATGGCAAATTCTGCTTAAGAAAGAGAGGAAGAACCAACATCGAAGGTTCAAAAAGTGGTGTTACTATTGTTGCATGACTGCCATGAAACATCTATGCCTGTAGTAACTGTTCTGATACTTCCTGTTTTAAATCTAGAAAGCCAGAAGGATTCTGAGGCCCCACATTCATGCTCTGTTCACTTTGAAAATCAAGTTAAAGTGAACTTTTGCCTTTCAGCTACTCAGGAGCTTTCTATCCATTCTATCCTTGCTTTAAGATACATGCATTGTTCTTTTACTGATGCATGACCCCTGTCAAATTCTCCACCTAACACTGTCTCCAGACTGAGTCACTGCTCAGCCTCTGGGTAGTTTGAGTCAGAAGTAATATACCCAGTTGCACTCTTCCCCCTTCTCACTGGTAACTGGCACACCATTGTTGGGAAGTATGAGCGTCTGTCTTCAGAAAATATTCCTCCATTAAAAATATTCTAAGCTATTGGGGGATGATTTTGTAAAGGCCATGTTGTTCTCAATCAGACGGAAAAGGCAGGATCATCCTGAAGAAAATCTCAGCACCATGACTCAGTCACAGCTTTACAAGGATTATCAGACTGAATGCTGAAATGGTTGAATGAACAGACAATATCTGGTAAATTTTTATTCACTATTGTTTAGTAAATATGGCATTACTTAGAAACTAATGTTTACTAAGATTTGTGTTATTTTCATTAAAAATGTACATTATTTGCAGCATTGTTTCATAGTAGAGTCTTTTGTCATGTCTAACTGAATCTCTGGTACCTGAAAAGACACCATCAAGTTGTTTGGAACCTTAAAATGTGTTAAAATGACTTTGATACCATTATCCCCAACCCCTTATGTAGGAGTCACATAGACACTCACACACACACACACACACACACACACACACACACACACACACACACACACACACACACACACACACACACACACAAAACTAGCCATTAAAAAAGTTCTGACAAGCTTAAAATTTCATACAGCATTTCTAATCTTGTTATCTGTAGATACCAGAAGAGCAATTGTATTAATACCTAAGCATGAATAGAGACTCTACACTATTCTTTCCTCAGAATACGTCAGTACTTTAGATAACAAAAAAAAAATCCCAAAATGCTTAGATTCATGTGTCTGGATACTACACAGTGAGACCATCACTATTCCTAAACATACTTACATTTAAATTACTACGTGACAGTTAATGACCACCTCTGAAATATAAGCTTATGCAGTCAAAATGGGTAAAAATGGAGCCGATAGGTCTTGGTCATTTGTTATGTCAAGCTTCTTTACAATGCAATAAACAGTTTAGGTTGCATACAGGTTTAAATATTAATTCCACAGGTTAGTTAGTTTAACACACATATCAAGATCTGAGCCAGTCAAGTCCAGACTGACATCATTGGCTCTGTACTATGCAGTTGGGTGGAGACTATCATGTGGAGGCATACTTCCCCTTAGGAGACAGTAACTTTGAACTTGGATGAGCCATCAAGGAGGAGTGAAGTACTCTAAATGATAAAGGATAAGCTGTACTCAATGACCTGCAAGATGGTCAACCCTTTACCATCCTAATCTCACCACAAAGAGCAAAGACTTTAGCCTGCCTAGCCTGGGAAGACCTGACTCCCATTCTGATTACCTGATGAAAATGATGAGTCAACTCGGTGAAAATACAATAGCCACCAGGCAAGGTCCTGGGGGGAAGGAGAGGACAGCATGTACATATAATTCTATAAATAAGTAAGCATCTAGTCTGGCTGGGTCTATATCACGAAATCAAAAGGACC
Organism: Protopterus annectens; assembly: GCF_019279795.1. Classification (NCBI taxonomy): domain Eukaryota; kingdom Metazoa; phylum Chordata; order Ceratodontiformes; family Protopteridae; genus Protopterus; species Protopterus annectens. The sequence goes on along the minus strand of NC_056726.1, from coordinate 1,700,680,688 downwards.
AGTAATTGAATGGCATTTACATCAAAAATGCCATTTATTAAAGTTGCTGTTGTGGGGGGGGGGGATTTGCCCCCCAAACCCCCTGCTAATTATATATACCAACTCTGAGATCACACTACAATGAGGAAAGGGCAAATTTTCTGATATTCACTGTACCATGATCTCACAATAAACACCAGGATGAATGGCAGTTCAATGTGAATGCCATTCAATTACGGGTCTTTTCTATTTGGTGATATGACCGGCCTTGTTGACTTCAGTTTCATATAATGATCTTTATTTCTTAGGGGGAGGGGGGATACAGCAATTATTTTCTTTATGTTTCTTAATGTTATGGATTGGTTACTGCAGGAAAAACAATAACTGTTTTCACTGTATATTACCTTATATTTTTGGAATAGTTAATTAAGCAATACATGATGATGTAAAATGTTGAATGTTTGGTTAATCACAATAGTAATTTTGACATTGTGGGCAAAGCCTAAGAAGTTGAATGTTGCTTGAGGAAATAAACAGAGCACTATGAACTATCTTTCATTACACGTTGCTGTTGAACATTTACTTCCCCGACACACATTTCACCTAGACCAGAACACTGACACTTCAGATCACAGACATCCGGAAAGCTGACGTTTCCCGCATGGTAAGTAACCATTTTGTCAACTGCTTGAACTTTGCCCCTTACCCCCACGGTAGTGCGTTCTCAAAGTTGCTATATTTAGTAAGGGGTTTAGTTTTTCTTCGGGTAGTTCCTTTTGTCGGGATGGCCAAATGGTTACTTACCACATGGGAAACAGCTTTCCAAATGTCAGTGATCTGAAGTGTCAATGTTCTGGTCTCGGTGAAATGCGTATTGGGAAGTGAACGTTAGGCAAACTGAAGGTAACCCATATATATATATATATATATATATATATATATATATATATATATATATATATATATATATATATATGTATATATATATAATATATACACACACATATATATATATATATATATATATATATATATATATATACACACACACACACACACACACACACACACACACACACACACACACACACACACATATAATATTTTAATGCAGTGTTTTACACTGAAGTTATTTCACAGTGTGAAGTATTTGTGCTTTCCCCATATAGCCTAGCATTAACCTACAAGTTTGGTTACACATCATACTACTTTGTAGCTGCTGTTTCTCCCATAGAAAAACTGAATATTTAACAAAAGATTTAAACTTGTTTTCCAGTGCTCTACTTAGGTGATTTGGAAACCTATAATAAGTAAAGGCTTTTACAGTTAATTGGTTGAATATTCCCCCTCTTGATCATTATGCCTCCCTCCTACTTGTCCACCCAGTAGACTCATTCATTCCCTGAAGATATGAGATTTAGGGACCATTCAAGTGGCAGAAGCAGATTGTCATTTATCTTCGGGAGAATCATGGACTTTACCAAAAGGCATTTTTGGTTCCCACACCACAGAATCATTACATCCTAGAGATGACACGCAATTGGTATGTTTGTCTCTTCTGAAAGAAGTATCTCCTCAATAGCCTTGTCCCCATGAAGGCAGAACACTTCCAATGACCATGTGTGGCTAGTATGGATTCCTCCTTCAAAGTGCACCCTTGGCATTTAATCGCTAACACCCTTCCACGAGACAGAGTGGTACACAATCTCAGTGATATCACTCCTTTTTCTTCTGTTGCCAACTTCTGAACCACAAGTTGTCATACTCAAGTCATCTGTGTAATATTCTTGGCTTTGTCTCTCACTGGCACCAAAAACAGACACTGTGTCTTTACAGATGACTGCTAATACAGTACTTCATTTAAGTATTTATAAAATAACTGAGCTATGCTAAATGATCTGTAAATCGGTATTGTTTTCATTCCTATTATACAATTTGGAATTTGTGAATAATAGAATTGGTAGAACATTCTTCTTCTTTTGGCTTTTCCTGGTTAGGGGTCACTACAGTGGATCACCTGTCCGCTCATGACTGGCAATGGAGTTTTACTGTGTTGAGTTGCCAGCCCAGTGCCCAACCTTCAAAGGAAGGCACACACATGCATGCACTCACACCTAGGGCCAATTTAGAGTAACCAATCCACCTACAGCATGTCTTTGGGATGTGGGAGGAAACCAGAACATCCGGAGGAAACCCACGTGACCACAGGGAGGACATCCAGACTCCACACAGAAGGCACCCCAGCCAAGGATCGAACCGGAGAACCGTTTAAATTTAAAAAAAATTAAAACAATGTTAGCTATGCTTTCTAAATGCTCTTATGGTGGTCATCTTAAGTAAAGAGGGATGTGACAGTTTTACTAGAGGGGTTGTTCTGCAGGAAATTTGTTTGGAAGACTTTATAAACAAAGCATATTCAGAAGACTTTAGCAAATGTACATACCATATATAAAGACAAGCTGAAACATTTCATTATGTAAAAGTACCTCTATAGACTCTTTGACATTTTCAATGTCTTAAAGGTACACAGGAAGATCAATAAAACTGAAGGAGTGAACGTGAAAAGAACTACTTGTGAATTAGTAAGAGAAGTAAAAAGCACAAGCCAGAAATGTTCTGTGATTGAGAACAGAAGAAATACGAATTAAATCCTGAGTCAATTCAATACTAAGAAATGCTTGCGTAGACAATCAAGGAAGAATATAATTAAAGGAACAGTACATTTAAAAAAGATCAGTAAAAATCAAGGGATATATAAGACCTGGGATTTCTGCAATTTCAAAGAAAAATTGATATATTCAGTAAGCCAGTGAATTAAACAATCCTTTTGTATATTATAGAGCCATATGTATGGACATGATTCAGTTTTATTAAATAAGACTTAAAAAACATTTAAATATGCAAAACTGATTTGGTCTTGTCATCTTATGAAATTAGATTATGTCTGATGAATATATTTTGATAGATTTTAATTTTTCAAACTTTCACCCATGGCATTCATAGCTTTCCTTCTTTTTTTTTTTTAGCTGTCCAGTAGCTCCTGGAGTCATTTTGTATATAGATGGGAATTCCACTACAGTTGAATATTCCATGCGTATGATCAAGTTTGGGGACTCTCCAAATGTTTTCATCTATGCACGCTTTATCCTTTGTTTAGGAACATGTACTCCAGTATGTATACATCAATTTAAGTGTGCATGCATAAATATTCTATGTAAGTTTAAAATATATTTTGACTGGTGCATGGTTAAGTCATAACAAAAACATTTGCTATGAAAATGAATGAATACAAACAATTTTCAATAGACTGAAGAGTACTTGAAAATCAGAACAGTAGTTATATTCTAGGTAGGAACTGATGCTACATATGCACTGCAACTATAAGGCAACTAATGTGCTAATCCACTGCTTTCACATGCCATTGCTAATGGAATCCTGAAATGTATGTGTAGTTCCTTATAACATACATAATCTAGTTGTTAGGCATGTTAGGATATAAGTGTATAACAGTGCCTTTCTAGTACTAACCAAATGTATGTAATGCTGTGTAAACCTAGATAAATGAAATTACTTTATCATTGGTAAGTGATGAATCAAAGCATATAACACAGGCAAGAAAATTAATCATGCTCAGTTATAATAGATACATTCTAATTTAACAACACAAATTCAAATATCTCTTCTAAAAGATGCCACAGAGAATACTTCTCTAAATAAGAAATTTCTAGTATTTCACAGACTTTCACAAAAATAGCAATAGTACCTTTTTTTTTTTTGGGGGGGGGGGAGTCTAAAGTGCTCGTGTACTAATAGCTTGCAATGCACTTCCCTGTTGCCACTTTCTCCAGTGTGCTACCAATAAACTAATTATCCTTCCCAGAACCCTAACCCTAACGCTAAAAACAACTCTTGATCACTCCGTAAACCTATAATCCCCTTCCCCTCCGTAACCCTAACTCTGAGCAACTCACAATCACTTCTTAAACCTAAACCAATATTCCCTTTCTTCTGCCAAAACCTAAAGTCACATTTCCTGTTTCCCTTTTACCCTTACCAGTTCTGTGATGAGAGCTTCATTGCCTGAGCCATAGTTGTAATTCCAAACTTGATCTCACCTTTGAATTCTAGTAGCTTCTTGGCCAGGTGGGTGGATAGGGAAACAACTGTTTGAGCTCCTAGCTATGTGTTCCTCGATTTTGAGCAGCTGTGGCTTTAGCAGCTGTAAGGGTTTGCCTTTTTTCTGTTCCAGGTTGCCAAAACATTGTTGTTAAGAAACTCAGAACTGTTGATAGTGCTGTTAGTTTCAAGTCCAGCAACTTGACTACATATGGATTCTTGGTAACTAAATTAAATGCAAAAACATTAAGTCAGTCTTAAACAATGCCTGCAGATCAAAACTCATAGTCACCAAAAACCAAAAATATAAAAAAAAACACTCAGACAGTAAACAATCTCCTTTTTCATCATTAAAAAGCCCCCACAAAATTGCATTCAAACAAAATTTGTCTGAATAGTAATCTTGATACAGGAAGGACTTTGCTGTCTCTGTACTACCACGTTAATGCCTCCAAACCCTAACCCTGCACCTTACCTAAGAAAAACTTTTTCCTTAACATTACCACTATGCAAGACAAGCTCAGGCACACCACACATAAGTAACATTACATCCATTATCTAACTGTGTCCCTAACCTTAATCTTCTTGCAGACCACTAAATGTATCCCCTTAGCTAACCCTTACCCACCTCACATATAATCACACACATATTTCTAAACCAGAATGCTTACACTGTTAACAAAACATACCCCACTTACCTGCCACATACCTTGTCCCCATCCAAAGTTCGACAAACACAAATGTCAATAATACAATCACTCACTCAGCAAATTTCATATGCATGTGTGTATATGCACCAGTGCATATATGTGTGTGTGTGTGTGTGTGTGTGTGTGTGTGTGTGTGTGTGTGTGTGTGTGTGTGTGTGTGTGCGCGTGTGTGTGTGTGTGTGTGTGTGGGGGGGGGGTGTTGTTGGGTTTCCTCTTACTTGACAGAACTGCAGTTAATTGAAAGTCAAATGATTGCAACCATTTGATTTTCTGTCAATGGCCATCTTATCAAGCGATAGCAACCATATTACTTCTTATAAAATCCTCACTCCCTCACAGCATGGTTTCAGACCCAATCACAATGCAATCACTGCCGTTTTATGGTTTACTAATATAATAAATAACAATACAAATTCAGGTCTTCTAACCCCTGCCCTATTTCTGGATCTATCCAAGGCTTTTAACACAGTTAAACACCAAATTCTCCAAACTAACATATTTTCTTATGGGCTGTCACTCTCCTCACTCATTTGGTTTCTTAATCGCCTCACTAATACATCCCAAAAACTGAAAAGACAATATGATTTCTCCTTTTTCCTTCCTATATCCTTTGGAGTCTTAAAAGAGTCCATCCTAGGACCACAGGTGTTTAATTTATTTATAAAGGATTTAAACACAGCAGCCAAAGAGGCCTCCATAGTACAACATACCAAACACTTCACTCTGATATGTTATGTTAGGACACTACCCATGCTCCAAACACTCACCCAGAAATCCTTCTCCTTCATAGAAGCTTGGTTTGACAACTCCTCCTGAATCCCCAAAAAAGTAAATTACTTCTGTTCACCCACAGGTCTCTCTGTCTTAATAAAACACTACCTCTAATATGCTTCATTCAACAAGACCAAGAGAAAACTAGTGTCCCATAGCAAACTGCTAAGTGTGATTATAGATGACTACATGACATTTGATTTCTACTTTCAGCAAGTCCTGAAGAAGACATACTAAAAGCTAGGCTCTACAGAGTAAAATGCTATCTTTCTGACTCTGCTAGGCAAAATAAAGACAGACAATTCTTTTCTACTCTCCCCTATTATATCCCTGTCCTATCCAAACCAATCTCAACTATTTTCTATCAGCCAGACTATAACAATATCACAATAAAGTAGTCAAATTCACAACCAACAAATGACATAGACCAGTTCACTTTCTTCCAACAACTAAACTGGCTCAAACTAAATAACTCTCTATTGTACTCAGAATAAATTCCAACCTTCAACCTACTGTACAACCCAGAAATATTCCCATCTCTTCACTCTATCACTCACCTTTACACCACATGAGACCTGTATGCTCCACTGACAAATCATTACTCTCCATAACTAAACTTAACAACAATGCAGGATACTCCCTGTATTCAAGCTGTATTGCTGGAACACCATCACACTCCATATAAAAACAGTCTGCAATTTGAAAGAGTTAAATTTTAATGGAAGCAACACCTGATAGATAAATGGCTCTGCACCTGCACCACCTCTGGATAAACTGATACTAATATAGCTATGTGAACTTGTGCCATAACTCTCTGATGCACAAACCTTAATATTATTACAAGCATAGCCTCTCCTGTCATCCAATCTTCTTTATATTCCCTGTTCCTCCTTCCCATCTTCCTTGCTTTGGGCTGCTCTAACTCTTTGCCATATCTTTTCATGTCCTAGATTTTGAACAAAACCTTTATAGTAAAAATATTTTAACATAAAACCTGACAATCTACGCATACTAATGACATTGCCCTACAAATATCTCCCCTGTATTTAAAAATATATATTTATTCATAACATGTGTTACTCTTATTTTTAATAAGAGCTGTTTGTACATGATGTAAGTGATGTCAAGGATGTTTTTATAATAGCTCTTTTCTTCTCAGGCCTTCACTGAAAGAGGGCACTGCTCAGCTGTACTTTCCTAGTAAACAAATGACAATAATTAAATAAATAGAATATTTCTTAGTTTCTTTCACATATTGAGTATGTTTGTGTTCAAATGCATTTCTCCACATTTGTTTTCAAATGCTCTGGACATTTTGCTCTTTCTGGGCACCCTGTGTCTTTGTAACAGAAGCTGTTACACTGTACAAATGTCTAGTTTGCTATTCTTCCAGAACATTTTTATTTATTTTATTCTTCCTATTTCTTGTCCTTTTCAAACTTTTTGACATGTTAAATATCTTATGATATAGTCTGTAAATTATTTCTTAATCCAGTTTTATTACATATAGTATACTTCTGTTGATAACATGCACACAAAAGAATTATGGTATGTAATCCCCACCAGCAATTCTGTTAAGACATGTTGTGCAGACTCTGTGTCAGCCATTTGAATTTTCACATTTCTGCTTATGATTATATCTGGATTGCCTGTTCAGTTTTATTTATTCATTTATTTATTTATTTACATTTGGTAACTGGGTAGTGTTCAATTGGGCAAGTAGCCCATTTTCAGCAGAGAGTTGGAGAGAAGATGATGGGGAATCTAAGCATTTTATGCTCAGGTGATGTTAAAGCAGCCTTTTTAAGCACACAGGATTAAAGCTATGAACATCATTTAGCCTAGGGTTTGAGTCTCTCATTCTTGATTTAGTTACTGTGTGACTCTTTGCAAGTGACTTAAGTGGACAATCCTCTGTGGGAATTGAGAAAGTGGCTGGTTTTCTCAGTGCCTTGATTAATACATGCCTTGCAACTACCTAACTGCCTATAAACCTAAGATTCACTGATGGGACATTATGTTAGAGAATACCTAATCAAGATTATGCTATGTTGTTGTAAAATCAGTAATCAGCATTCAAGAAGATTATTCTAAATATGAATTAATAAACTTCAACAATGAGGGAAAGTCAACCAGTTTAATGTTGCAGCTGCAGATTTGGCAGGTTCAAATTACTTACAATAAACACATTCCATTCTTACGATGGTATTCATATAAAATGACAAATGTCATACTACTAAGCTAGAGTGCTAGATCCTACATGCTGTGGTTAAATTCAATTCATCCTCAGGATGTAGTGGGAAACTAATATTTTTCAGGCTTTCTTCAACCAAATTATCTTTCTCTGGGATATAAATATTGGTTTTAACAAAAATAAAAATAAGTGTTACCCACTACAAAATCTATTTCTTCAAATACTTACAGACATAGTATAATCCTCAATAAACACACCACACTCATATCTCCTAAACCAAAATTTGTGTTACTGCACATATGTTTATGTACACTCTTATTACAATTCCTACTTCCGCTTCAAATAACTCCTGAAGTTTCTGTACAATCAGGTTTAAACTCATACTGTTTATTTCTCCCTATTATGCTTTCATCACATAAACAACAGAGGCACACATCCTTTTTTTTATTATTATAAAACTGTTGTAATATTCTAGCATCAACAAAAGATGGATGTATGCCCAATACCTTTTTAACTATGTGATAGTCTAACCACAAAATTGAAATTGACTACATCAAGCTGCAGCAGAGATATATGCACAGTATCTTATTATCAAATAAAAGATTCAAATAGAAATGAAATATAACTGCTATACAGATGTCTTCATATTAACAAGTATATGCATTCACTTTATATAATTAAGTCAAAGTATACAGGGAACATTATTCAAAATGTTATTTTTTTATATATAATGCAAATGTAGAACATGAGTAAACCAAGTAAGCGTCTGAGTAATGGTAGTTTAACCATACCTGACTTTATATCTGGTCATTCAGACTTGGTCTTACTGATTAAAAATGGTTAATCCCAACATTTCCTGACACTCTGAAATAATGTTTGTTAAAATGTTTTGTTAAAATGTTTACAGATCAGCTTTTTATTATCTGCCACTTACACCATATTCTCAAATAACCTTTCCTGTTACTTATTTTTAATGTCAAAATTTGTTTTGCATGCATTAATCCTCTCCATGTGAGACAGTTTCATTTATTGAATCAGATTTTCACATTGTTAAAGAGCAATATTACATTTCAGTTAATTTATATTGAATAATGTGATTCCATAGTGCATAACACTACTTCTGATGTGAAAGACTTTCACTCCTACATATGTATTGACTTTCTGTTGGCTTTGAGTGCTATATCTTGAACATTTCAGTATTCCTAAGTGTATTCTTGAGATTCTAACTAAACAGAACTGTTTCATTATTTCATGTCTATCTAATGCTGCAGTAATATCGTCCAGAACTATTCTCTTTTTGCAGGGCACATTATAAAGAAGATTTAGATGGGATCAAACATTTCTTCATTTTAAAAGTCTTACTATTGTTCTGACGTATATACCAAAGATAATGTTTAAGATAATGGATTATGTAGAATTCAGTCAGATAACACTTTATCAAATGATTATCCTAAGTGCAGTAGTTGCCTTTTACTGAACAATGTTCAGGAGTTGTACAGCTGGTTTATTGTCTAAAATTCATTGTAATCTGGTAGGTAAACTGTATGTAAAAAATATAATAAAAATGCTGTACTGTCTTGTCTAGACTAAGTTTTCCCCTAAATAATATTGATTACTTCTGCTTCACCATTATATGTGTATATGTAATCTATTTCTGAACTCTGATTACACTTGAATACTGCAGTAAATGCATTAATAAGTAAGCAAGCAAGTAAGTAAATAAATACATTTAGCCCAACATTCCTGGACTTGTCAAAGTCTGTAATATGGATCATTGATATGGGATATAGATCTCTTTCAAGAAAATTGTAGGCCATTAATTCAGATAGTAAAATAATAAAAAACATTAAACACTGATAGGGGTTATGTTTTTATGGTAATTAAAACATCCCTCTGTAAAGGATGCATTAACATGTTGATGGTTAATACAGAGAGCTTTATAAAACATCTACCTTAGAAGTTACAACATTCAGCTTTCTTACCACATACAGTATACTACACAAATACTTTAGTTTTAGATGTATTCTGTAGTACCAGCACCATATCCATCTCCAAAACTCCAGTGCTGTAGACAGTAGAGAACCTGGCAAATCAGATATTATTCATTTTCAAAAGACTGACAGCAAGATAAACCAGGAACTTTTGGCCAGCCAGTCTGACCGCAGCAGAGTGAAATATAATGTGAGATTTTTTTTCTGGAACTCATTACAAATGTAAGAAAGAGGGTATTTTATGCATGCGTGCAGTTTATTTTTAAGCATCTATAACCAAGGAATAGAACTTCATGCATTGTATTGGAAACAGAGTTAACTGTTTCTTTTCTAGTCAATGCACACTGAGTAACTGGAAAGATGTAAATTCATGATGTATACGTACTATCAAACTAAAAAACTGTTGGGTGTACTAAACTAAAACCTGTCTTTTTTCATCCACAGTCATGTCGATCCAGAGATGGTCAACAACCTAATATTCTAGGCCGTACTGATATAAGTTCAGGGCCTTTTAAGGTGGACGCTGGAGGTATGTTAATTATATTTTTCTATACTTCATCTCAGATTGTATTATTAAGCTAGAGAGAAAACTTAAAAGGTAGATTACTACAGCTGCACACCTTTATGAGATGCAGTGAACTACAGAAATGTAATCCTATCTATGGATTATTCAGGCAAAATAGTGATGCCTTTGAAATAATCTGGGTTTTGATACACAAGATAAAGGATTATAAGTTGTTGACTGATCATAACCAGATTGTTATGTATTTGCAATATGGATTTCAAGAACTTCTCCACAAGAACACAGTTCAGCACGTAACTTTAATTAAATCCATTTTAGTAGTTTATACCAAAATTAATTTATGATTGATTACTCACTTATAATTCTTTAACGGAATATTGAGCTTCAGCTGTAGGATGATCTTATCCAGTGTGCCTTAGCTTAGGTCAGGATGGCTTTTCTTTTACTCCAAAGAAGTGCCCGGTCCCTTCCTTACATTCTTTCAAGTCCCCTTCTGATCATGTACTGGTATAAGAAGCATTTACTGTACTGTCCCTTTGCTAAAGTTTTTGTTTGGTAGCAGTCTTGAATGTCTATTATTTTGCAACAGTAAAGATTTTCCAATATATCATATTTTAAGTCAAAAGTTACAGAAGAATGGTTTGATCATGCAAATCATTGCATGGGCAAATAATTTATTATGATAAATATTTTTTTAGAAATGATTGGTAACAACTGAAAATAATGACGGTAATCAGTGTAGAACTACTAGGTGTTACCAAAGCAACATCACATAGGAATACTGTTAAATGACCAATCATTTAGTAACTCTAGAGATTTTCTCAGCAGATATTAACTTTATTTGAAACAAAGAGCTCAGCTTCACTTTAAATATCATAGTCTCAGAAAACCATTAACTGGTCTAGAAGGCACAATTCAATTTCTGTTTCATTCAGGCAGAGATACTGTGTACAATGACAACAAATATTCCATATTTCTGAAACAAAAGTAATTCGTTATACTTAAATGGCACTCTTTTTCAGTAGAAAATTGCAATCAGCCGCATGTATGACAATTGATTTTGTAAGAAATTAGTTCTTGCGTTGTTAATTGTGTTTTTATAGCATAGTGTTGATCTTTTTTTTTTTTTTTATTAAATCTGAGCAGTCGTAATGAATTAAATTGAATTCTGTGAGCTATTCATGCAGCTGGCTGGAATTTTTTTAAGTATTACCGGCTGATTTGTTTGAATGGTATAGTATTGTTTCTACTGACTCACATTTTTATTGCAAATTTAATATCAGAATTATTTATTGACATTGTGGAACTTTGAGATCAATAAAATATCTTTTTATTCAAAAATTGTGGAACACTGAAGTTATATTTTAAGATCTTCAGTGCAGACGGTACTTAATTCATCTATTTTAGCTAAGCCTAATGCATGTTATTAGGGTGTTCTACAAACACTTGCATTCAAGGAACTCAAACACTATGGGTCCCACTGTTATCCTTGCATGTTATTTTTGCTTGAGTGAGATAAGTGCAGCAGCTATAGTGAGGGAGTTGGAAACAGTGGGTCTGTAACAGCAATGAAAGGGGTTTTAGCTTTAAGGAACAAGTGAGGCAAGTAAGTTAGGTTTGGAAAAAAGAGGGGGGATTTTAGGTTTAGTGAGCTGGAAGAGAGTGTTGGGTTTAGGAAATGAGCAGGGAGTCTTAAGGTTAGAAAGCTGTACTACTCAGCCAAGCTCCTCGTGGTCCTGCAGAGTGGTGCTAGCAGCAGAGAGGCTAAAAGAGCAACTGCTAACCTGATAAAAGTGTTTTTTTTTTTCCTGCTACTACCTGGGCGACTGTCCAATCTAGCTAAACTGCAAGTTAAATTACAGGCTAATACACTCAAGTGTACTAGCTTTTGATAGCAATTAATCGAAAATTATAGCATTTATTGTGCTTTCTGCCTTTCTGTAAAAAAATCTTGAAAAAAAACAAAAAAATATCTTTGTTTTTCCATACTTTCCTAGCTAGTGTTCCAGAGACCAGATTTTGCTGATTCTGGGCTTTGTCTTGGAAGTTCCTGTGTTTCTCCATTTGCTTTCTTTGGTGGGGAAGTTTCTTTACTTACCAGTGAGAGTGGGGAGTACTGAGCTGCCTGTTTGTCCTTAGAGGAGTGGTTTAAGGCAGTAACTTGTAGTTTATTGGCCATTTTGGGTCATTTCCTGTCTTTTCCAGCCCCTGCTATAAAGTTTTTTAGTATTTCTGTCTACTCCTTCTAGCTCCTGCTCAGCTGGTGAAGCTCTCTGATTATATAGCCCCATGCAGTATGACCCCTGACCTTGAGTAGTATCCTACCTTCACCAAACGTGTGTGTTTTGCTTGTGGCATATAATTTTGCACGTTAAAATAAAGCTTCGTGGTCAGATTCTGGACTGGTGTAGCTGCTTTGTGGTTAAATCAGGATAAATGTATCTCGGACCCCAGCCATAAACAAACTCTACAACAAAAGGAGAAAGCTACTCCCAGATATGCTCAGAATTAGTTCTAATGGATCTCATAAATAAAGACATAGAATTTGCAGACTTTGGATCCAACCTTGACTTTTTTTACAAGATGGGTTGCAAACTGGCTGAGTGACAGAACCCACTGTTTGGCATCTACTTTTCTGAAGTGATTTGTCACAGGGGGGTAGTTGGCACAATGGTTAAGGTGTTTACCTTACAAACCCAAGGTGCAGGGTTTGATTCTCACTATATCCTTCAGAGGGTTCATACCCTTTAGCTACCATATGGGTGGCATGATCACAGAAGTATCATGAAGGGATTCACATCTAGATCCAATGATTGAGTACAATGCCCCAAATGTATCTGACCCGACAGGCCACAAAGTTCCTCACCAAAAGGGGTCTCAAAATCTGTCTTATGCTGCCCGACTGAAAGAACTCCAGCTCTATTCAGTTGCGTTACCTCAGTGTCACTGCTCGACAGAGGCACAGCAAAATAATGGGCATTAGTATGAACCTATGAACCTATGAACCTATTTCTGCTTCTTGAACTGTTTTAAACTGTTTAAAGTTGCTTTTGCACCTGCACTTTTAAAGTTTGTCCTGTTTGTTGCATATACCTGTTGAGGCTAAACACTCAAGTGCGCTAGCTTGTGTTACATATTTATTGCATTTTCCTGCTGTTTGTTGCAAAAAAAAAAAAAAAAAAAAATTATCCTTGTTTCCCATCTTTCCTGACCTAGAGTAGTCCAAATACAGGCTTTGCTGTATTCTGAACTTTTGGAAAGTTCCTGTGTTGCCCATTTGCTTTCTTGGATGAAGGGAGGCTTCTTTGTTCACCAGTGGCAGTGGGGAGCTTAGAGCAGCCTATCTTTCCCTGGAGGAGTGTTCCCAGCACAAGAATCTGGTAGTCTATTGGCCATTTTGGGCCAATTTCTAGCTCTTTCAAGTCCCCCTGTATAAAATACACTTTGGCACGGTTTTTGCGCTTGTTGCTACTCAGCCAAGCTCCTCGTGGTCCTGCAGAGTGGTGCTAGCAGCAGAGAGGCTAAAAGAGTGACTGCTAACCTGATAAAAGTGTTTTTTTTTCTGCTACTACCTGGGCGACTGTCTGATCTAGCTAAACTACAAGTATTTCTTCTTCTTGAACTGTTTTAAACTGTTTAAAGTTGTTTTTGCACCTGCACTTTTAAAGTTTGTCCTGTTTGTAGCGTATACCTGTTGAGGCTACACACTCAAGTGCGCTAGCCTGTGTTACATATTTATTGCATTTTCCTGCTGTTTGTTGCAAAAAAAAAATATATATATCCTTGTTTCCCATCTTTCCTGACCTAGAGTAGTCCAAATACAGGCTTTGCTGTATTCTGGACTTTTGGAAAGTTCCTGTGTTGTCCATCTCCTTTCTTGGATAAAGGGAGGCTTCTTTGTTCACCAGTGGCAGTGGGGAGCTTAGAGCAGCCTATCTATCCCTGAAGGAGTGTTCCCAGCACAAGAATCTGGTAGTCTATTGGCCATTTTGGGCCAATTTCTAGCTCTTTCAAGTCCCACTGTATAAAACCGGCTTTGGCGTGGTTTTTGCACTTGTTACTACTCAGCCAAGCTCCTTGTGGTCCTGCATAGTGGTGCTAGCAGCAGAAAGGCTAAAAGAGCGACTGCTAACCTGATAAAAGTGTTTTTTCCCTGCTACTACCACCTGGGCGACTGTCTGATCTAGCTAAATTGCAAGTATTTCTGCTTCTTGAACTGTTTTAAACTGTTTAAAGTTGTTTTTGCACCTGCACTTTTAAAGTTTGTCCTGTTTGTTGCATTTACCTGTTGAGGCTACACACTCAAGTGCACTAGCCTGTGTTACATATTTATTGCATTTTCCTGCTGTTTGTTACAAAAAAGAAAAAAACAAAAAAATGATCCTTGTTTCCCATCTTTCCTGACCTAGAGTAGTCCAAATACAGGCTTTGCTGCATTCTGGACTTTTGGAAAGTTCCTGTGTTGCCCATTTCCTTTCTTGGATAAAGGGAGGCTTCTTTGTTCACCAGTGGCAGTGGGGAGCTTAGAGCAGCCTATCTATCCCTGGAGGAGTGTTCCCAGCACAAGAATCTGGTAGTCTATTTGCCATTTTGGGCCATTTTCTATCTCTTTCAGGTCCCCCTGTATAAAACCCGCTTTGGCGCGACTTTGCGCTTATTTTGCGCATAGCGCAGCATCGGGCAGCTCTGCTTAATTGGGTTTAAACCATTCTTGGCTCCACAAAGTCTGCTCTTCATTTTTTCCCTTAGAACTGATCTAGTTCTCATAATAAACACCCTATTCCTACTCTAAAGCCTGGCACTTGCTCACTAAAAGAATTATATAAGTCAGCACTAAAAAATTAAAAGCACTACACCCTCACAAACTCCCATTGAGTGCCTTGTTCCCCATTGGCCCTTTTTTCAATTATAAAGGAATTCCCAATACTATTCTAGCATGTCCAAAGGTCAGTTGTCAATCTCCTCTCTGGTCCAGCTGGTGAATCTGGGAATCTTGAGGCAATGTTACAACTGCCTCATGTACACAGACAACCCTCTCCTCCTCCCAATAAATTCCAACACATGTGAGAGATGCAACCATATAGCCAAACTGGAGGCTAAGCTCTCTCAACTCAGTACTGGCATAACCAGTCAGGAGGAGAAGGAAACAACACTCACTACAATTCCAGTCTCACATAGACCTACCACGACAGCAAACCAAACACATAAACACACAAAAACATACTCAGAGGCTCTAAATAAAAATCTGCCTAAGCAGCAGAGACCTCCAAAGCAGACACCCAAGCAACCGCTACCCCACAACAAAACATGTGCAACACATAGCTCACAAAGCCAGTGTGCCAAACAGTCACAGCCCTTAAGGCTAAACAACACACCTGATACACTTGTAACAGGTGACTCTATCGTCAGGCACACTGATGTCCTGCTCACCAGGCTGAACAAGGAGAAGGTCACTGTGAGCTGCCTGTCGGGTGCTAGGATCCGCCACATAACACAAGCACTCAGGTCACTCCTAGGCAAGTACAAATATGACTCAGTCATTGTCCATGCTGGTGTGAATGACCTGAGATGTACCTCCCTGGACTACATGAAAAGAGACATAGAGGAGCTCTCTGAGCATGTAGCCCAGGGCAGTATGACCCTGACCTTGAGTAGCATCTTACCCTCACCAAGAATGATGCCACAATATGAAGACAAGATGATCAATTTCAACAATTGTCTTAAGTATTGGTGTCATTCAAAGGGGATCCAATGCCTGTCAGCCTGGGATGACATGCTCAACAAGCCATGATGTTTCACTAGGGATGGCTTGCACCTGTCACCCCTGGGCTTTTGGATATTGGCAAAGGCTCTTGCCACCCCCCATAGTGCCTTTTTTAGGCAAGGCTCAAAACACAAACCCACCTCCATAGGTATCACAAGGATAAGAAACTAAGAGAAATGCTACTCAGTACCAGAAGTCTAAACCTCAAGATGCATGCACTCGAAACTCTCCTTAGCATGGAGAACCTCGATATCTGTGCAGTAACAGAAACCTGGTTCAAGGCTCCCAAGAGCACCCCAGCACTACCAGGTTATACCTCATACCATGCTTTTCAGCCCCAAAACTTGCACCGAACCACAAAAGGAGGGGAAGTATCAATATCCGTCAAAGATGCCCACACCTCCAAGTTGGTGGCACAGCACGAAGCATCAGAGACTATCCATGTGCAACTAACAGTGGGTAAAACTGCCTTTCAGTTTATAGCCTGCTACAGACCACCCTCCCCAACCCAGGAACCTTATTTGGCCTTCCTGAGAATACTGAAAAATATGAAGGTCTCTCCAAACACCATTATATTAGGCGACTTCAACTACCCAAACATAGACTGGGAGCATTACTCTAGCTCCAACACCTTAGCCCAAAGGTTCCTAGAATTTGAAAACTCAAATGCTATGGAACAACATTTTACCACTCCCACAAGAGGGGAAAACATACTGGACCTGATCATCACCAACATGGGGGCTCTATGCTCCAGACCAGAAGTGTATCCCTCACTGGTAAGATCAGACCATAAACTAATCTCAATGGATATTCACATCCCGACCCCACCCCCTGCCCAGAAAACCACAGTGAAAAACTTCTCTAAAGCAAATTTCACACTCCTCAAAACCAAGGTGGAATCCTTCAAAGCCCCCGGGCCTGTGGAAAATGTGGCCCAGACCACAGAATCCTTTATAAATGCATTCTATGAACACCTTCAGGAATGCATGGATCATGCAATCCCAAATAAAACCAAGACCCAATCCTCCAAAGGAAGGTGTCCTGTCTGGTGGACCCCAGCCATAAACAAACTATACAACAGAAGGAGGAAGCTACTACATGATAGAGCAAAATCCCAAAAAGGGAAGGCATCTCTGATCAGTATTAGCCAAAAATTACGGGCACTCATAAAATCGTCTAAGGCCAGCTTTGAGAGAAAAATTGCACAGGACACTAAGGATAATCACAAGGCTTTCTTTAGTTATGTTAGGAACCTGGGTGGGAATTCCCAGATATGCTCAGAATTAGTCCAAAATGACAAAAAATACACCAAACAACAGACATTGCAAACATCCTAGCTGACAGGTTCAGCGCAAACCTCTCCCCCCCCTCCCCACCAAAAGGGCAAATATCTATCCCAGCAGAGTGCTACCCCCCTGACATCTCAGATGCTCAGGTAAGAGCCACCCTCTCCAAAGCAAAAAACACAGCATCAGTGGGACCAGATGGTGTCCTGGGCTGCATCCTACATGAACTCCAATAAGAGCTAAACCCAAACATAAAACTACTGTTCAATCTCAGCCTTACTAAAGGACATGTACCCAAAGAGTGGCGTACAGCAACAGTGGTCCCTCTCCACAAAGGTGGTGCCTCAATGGATCCTGGAAACTATCGCCCCATAAGCCTGACTAGCATGGTCTGCAAAGCTATGGAAAGGATCATCATGGACCTCATAAATAAAGATATTGGGGACCTACAGATACTGGATCCTAACCAGTTCGGCTTTGTTAAGGGCAGATCCTGCCTCTTAAACCTGGTTGATTTCTTTGAAACAGTCACCAAGGCCATTGACGAGGGGAAGGTGGTCCACACAGCCTACCTGGACCTCGCAAAAGCCTTTGATGCAATACCCCACTCGAGCATTATAGATAAGCTCACCAGCTTAAATATAAACCCCTATGTCATTAGATGGGTTGCAAACTGGCTCAAGGACAGAACCCACATGGTTAGAATTGCTGGAGCCATGTCAGACTCTAAACCACTTACAAGTGGCATCCCAGAAGGCTCAGTCCTGGGACCTCTCTTGTTTGGTATATATTTCCCGGAGATACAGGCCAACATGGAAGGACTGTGGCTGACCAAGTTCGCAGATGACTGCAAATTAGGTGCCATAATCAACTCTCCAGCCTACACAAGCATCCTACAAAAGGGCCTCATAGAAACAGACAACTGGTGCCAGAGCATGGCCTCAAGCTAAACGCCAAAAAGTGTATAGTCATCCCCTTTGGCAAAAACAAAGTGCCCACAAATTACCACATAGGTGGTAATCCATTAAGTATGGAAGAAGTAATTAGGGACCTGGGGACCCAAGTTGTTAGCAATCTCTCATTTGAAAACCATGTGGCCAAAGTGGTTAGAAAAACATTTTATATAGCCCACCTAATCATGAAGGGATTCACATCTAGATCAGGGGAGGTCATCGTGCCTCTTTACTCATCCCTCATCAGGCCCATAATTGAGTACAATGCCCCTTTTGGGATGTACCTTACCAGACACCTGCAGCAAATGGAAAGACCCCAAAAGTACCTCACCAAAAGGATCAAAGGGCTCAAACAGATGCCATATGCCGCCCGGTTAAAGAAACTCCAGCTCTACTCAGTGGCATACCGCCTGCTCAGAGGCGATCTGTACCTGATGTATAAAGCCATGTCCAACCCAGAATTAATGGACATGCTGCACCTCAGAAAATCCAAATCCCATCGAGCTACGCACTCAAGAGACTTGAACCTCAGCACTGAAATAAATAGGACATGCTGGAGGGACAGTTTCATAACCCAGAGGCTCCCTTCACTTGGAATAAAATCCTAGTCCAGGTTAGGCAGAGTCCCTCATTCACTCTCTTCAAGAGGAATCTTGATGAGTGGATGGGAGATTGTAGGTTTACCCCGGGTATCACTTCTGTGTCACTGTTAGACAGAGGCATAGTATACTATCCTCGAAAAAGGGCATAGCAAAATTCATTTAAAATGGGTGGCGAAAGCCAAACACACTCTGGCTAGGCTTATAAATGCCCTAGCGCAGATAGCCTAGTATTAAACTATTAACTTATGAACCTATAATGGAATTTTACATTTAGATATTGGGAAGGGAGTCTTACTGTTAAATAGTGATAAGGAAGTCTTAGGGTTAGGTTGTGGGAGTGGCCGTATGTTTAAGGAGTAAGACGAAGGTTTTAGGGTTAGGCACTGAAAATGGGTGTTTTAAGGTTAGAGTTAGGGTGTTGGGAGGACTAAGCTATTACAAGAGATCAAGTTAGTGAGAGTCAGAGCACCTGCCTTTTAAGAAAGTAGCAGAGTGTATGTGTTTTCTGAACCATGAGCATACGTGCATGTGTAGTAGGCCTATGTTGTTAAGTTATTTGAATTATTTCACAATGTTGTCTTACTAATATGATGATCTGTTGCAGATTTAATTCTGGCATTTGAAAAATGAGAATGTCACAATGCAGTAATGTATCACTGCGTTGTACTTCTCTTTTAACAATGTATGCTGAATGTTAGCAGTTTCTTTGAAATTTATGAGGGAAGAAGATGTTTACCATAAAATGTCATGGAAGGACAAGGAGGAAAAATGCAGATGAAAAGATGAGGCGAAAGAAACTGATTTAAAGGGAAATGCATAGAGACTACTGAAATTAAAATATGTCTTTATCGGTGTGTGTATGTATGTCTGTATGTGTGTGTGTGCATGTGTGTGCGTGTGTGTGCATGTGTGTGCATGTGTGTGTGTGTGTGTGTGTGTGTGTGTGTGTGTGTGTGTGTGTGTGTGTGTGTGTGTGTGCGTGTGTGTGTGCGTGCGCGTGTGTGTTTGTGTGTGTGTACATGTGTGAGTTGCGGGGAGCAGGTGAAGGGTTGCTTATAATTTCTTTTTTGTCCTTTTCTGTTAAAGTCAACATTACATTTATGACTTAACATATTCATTATTCTAAGATCATATTTTCAATTTTCTGCTACAAATTTAGTTCTAGCATTTGAAAGTTTAGAATCTCAGGATTCAATAATTTGTCTGCAGTGTCAGGCATCACAGTAATCCTGGATTGTCTGTTATTTCCCTATAATGACTATCCCTGGTGGCATTATATTGAGTTTATCCACCTTACCAGTAACAGGCAGCAGCATTGTGACACTATATAAAAAAGTAAATTTTACCTGTTGAAATGAGAGAATTTTTTTGGTTGGAAATGTGAAGTTCAAACTAATAGATGATAACTACATTACACCACATAGAGAAGCATATGCTATCTATTAGACACTCTAGTTACAACCTAAGAAGTAAGAATGCCTTCAACTGCCAAGGCCAGTAGTGAGTAGTGGTGAAAGCTGTGAGGCAGAAAATGAGACAACAAAAATGTTTCAACTGAAATAAGGAAGTGTGGTGGGGGGGGATGGGACAGCATAACTGGGGAGAATGGTTTGAAGTTGCTTCAGGGATGACTGTTTTTTTTAAGAAACATGTTTCAGAGGATGGATGCAAATTGAGGTATTTAAGCACAAGTCTGGGGGTTTAAGGAAATGTGTTAGCAACCTGTCAGTGATTAAGTAATCATTTAACTCTTGGTGTAATGCTTTTTATTACTGAACAGGATGTAAAATAAAGTAAACTCTTATCTGGCCTGGATAGGTTCTTAGCTTGACATATATTTCATTGAATCATGAATCATTGAATCATTTGGAAATTCAATAACTGCTCCTCTCTTGCACTCATCTTCAAACTTAGACAGCCAGAGCCCTTTGGTATTGCCTTTTACTTCAGAGACATAAATGCCAAACAGGAATATTCCCAGCATAGAACCCTATGATACTCCACTGGTGAGTAGTCTCTTTATGGAGATAGCTTCCAGTATTTTGATCTCCTCTGTCCTGTCTGTGAACAAATTGGCGATCCAATGGGTGATGCAGGAGTTTATTCTGAGTTTATTTAGCTTTTCTATTATAGCCAAGTGGGGGATTATGTCAAAAGAATACATTTATAGTGCACAAATCTTTGTATTTTTGCAGAAAATAAAATGTCTCCATAAATTTAAACAGGCACCATTTGACTCTAGTGTGGTGTCAAAAATCTTTACACAGGCTTGTCCTGGCAACATGGAATAGTATTTCTTGCAATATCGCTACTTTGATCAATCTCACTCATTTCAACAAAAAGTTCAACTCATATATAAAGCCATTACATAACTGTATTTCTTAAAGTTGTTGCTTAGCTGAATATATGATTGTATTTACCTCTTTGCATCATAAATGTCCTGCATTATTAACTGCTGGAACATCATGCCTCATTCATTTTTGATTCTAGATACTTGCACCATAAGTCCTTATTTCCTAAGTCTTATTTTTTTATTTTCTTGTACTCTTTGCCACTTACTTGTCAATAGCTGTTAAATATGAATTCATGTAATTTAATCAATATCCCAATATCTCAAACTACAAATAATCAAACCTAAAACACCAAAGCACAAAACACCAAACTAAAGAAAAAACATCTTTTTTCTGTATAGGGGTAAACATCCCTGCATGCCCTCCGCATTCCCTGCCAATTTTATATGATATCTCGGAGAATCCACTACTCTTGGGAAAGGACAAATTCCTCAATCCCCTCTGTTCTGCTATCTCACACGGCTGTTTCCTGTTTTGAAAATATATCAACATCTTGCGGTTCAGTCTTTCTAGGGAGAATCATTTGTTGTTTGACATTACAAGATTTTGATGAAAAAACATGATCCCATTTTATATGCATAGATAAATATATATTTAACACACACACACACACACACACACACACACACACACACACACACACACACACACACACACACACACACACACACACACACACACACACACACACACACACACACACACATACATGTAAACATCTCAGGCTTTTGTCATTTATTGTGCTGTACTGTGATAAATGATTATTTAATAAAATCATGCTCCATTATGTCTGTTTGTTATACTATCTGCAATGAGTCCCAGTTTGTTGTAAAAAATGGTCTTCTGCTAACCCATGCACTTGACCAAGAAACAATAAATGATTAAAGATATACAGGTTTTATGCATGTTGCATGTGTAATTAGATGTATGTTGTTGATTTCTTGGTTCATATGGTTGTAAGTAAGATTTGTTTGTGTCACTCAATTGTATTTTACTGTTTGCAATGAAAGTATGAATCTGTCTTTATATGTCTATTTATCTCTATCTATTGATTTATCAATTGATCTATCTTTATGTGTGTGCATGCGTGTGTGTGTGTGTGTGTGTGTGTGTGTGTGTGTGTGTGTGTGTGTGTGTGTGTGTGTGTGTGTGTATCCAATGCAAATTATAAGGAGATATAGGGAGGAGAACATGCTTAGCATCGTATTTACTTTTCATGCAATGCCTCAACACTCCACATGATAACAATGGATAGAATGACTGATTTCATGTTTTAATCACACTCATTATTCTATTAACTCATTGAAGTGGTAAGCTGCCTTCTTCATTAATTATATTTGCAAAGCATAATTTAAAATAATACTGTTTAATAAAGTGAAAATGCAAAAAGATGTGTCCTTAGTATCTAACAGAATACTGATATTGTGTTTTTTTTATTTTCGTGTAATATAGGTTCAATCGGTGAAACTGGTAAGAAATTGAAATGTTTTCCTTTCCATATTTTCCAAGCAATCTTTTTATTCAAATTCAAAATTATTTTCAGTTGCTGGAAGGAGTTTCTTTTTTTTGATCAAAAGTTGAAAACAAATGTAAATATTAGTGTACCATAAGATATTAACCTGTTCCAACTGCTCTAGCTTAGAATATAATATTTGTCCCCATGCAAAGGCATATTGTTTAAAATGATTGTTCTACATTTTAATAATTTACACTGTTCTGAGATGAAATGACATGTCCAGAAATGTTGTCTGGAAAGATAGTATATTCTGGCAAAGTAAATATGTGACATCTAGTGGCTGAACAAACAAATATCCACATATCAAAAGACAGTTCCTACCTTGGTCAAAGGCATTGATAAAGGTTTGAACATATACAGTTTAAGACAGGAAAGCTCAACACATTCCTATAAAAAGTGCAAGTAATTAGAGATGTCATTGGACAGCTCCTGTATTGAAACACTTTGTTCTGTGCTGGCCTTCTGTGACTGTTTGGGATCTCTCAGCCACAGAAACATTATCATATGAAGTGATACACGCTAGAGATAGATGATCTGGGATTATATGTTAGTAAGCATTGCATTTGATGAATCTACCTTTGATGGCACATCTTTTGGCATAGTGAATGGTGTATGCATACTATTTTATTACCAAGGTATTTGAAAAAAAGGTAACACTTTTGGGGATAGTTTTCTTCATGATTAGTGCAGAACTGGTGAAAGTACTTTTCCGACTGTAATGCTGTTGTTCATGGGTTCATGCAGACACTGCTGACACTATTCTTTTTGTTGTTTGTGTGACTGATGCAAGGATTTTGTATTAATATTTTGACTGGTAAGTCATGTTATGCTTTGATAGATGTGGCATTTTCTGCAGTTTTTACCTGTTGTATTTCTGTAGCATTTTATATTTCATATTTTGTTCTATGTTGGCTATATTAGTATTAATAGTGCCTGCGTGTTACTTTATATAATACTTGTGTACGTGTTTAAGTAAATCAAAATGCTGTGCCATGTACAAGCTCATGTAGCTACGTCTCTTCAATGTACATACATTAGGATTGTATTCTGCCTGTCCAATGTGACTTAAGAATCCGTAGTGTCACCTTTCCTTTTAGTTCAAGGCCGAAAGTGACTGAATGGAACTGAATTCAGGTGGGAACACGAGCTGGTTTCTTACAGATTTAAAACATTTTAAAGAAGGTTCCAGGGATTCCAAATGAGATAGGCATTTGAAAACCATCCTGGTACTGTTGTACAGTATTTTTTCAATTGTTACAGTATGTAGGTGGTAACATTGTTTCCAGGAGGTATGTGACTATGGATACACCATTGAAATGCATGCATTGGTTACAACTGTTGCTATATACCCCAACTGATCCTGCCCTCCACTTTTGCCTCACAATTATGGTCTGATGGATCAGCATCCCTGAGGTACTGCTGACATAGCCTCTGAAATTTATTTTTATGAGCAGCCCTTTCTAAGTCATTTCAAATATTCTTTGGTTGTTAAGTCAAGTACGTCTTTTGCTATGCTATGTATCCTATAGAATATGGTTTACAGCTGCTTGTGTGTTTTTATTTTCATTATATAGAACATTAGTATTTTATTCATCAGTTCTCTGTGACACTTGAATTGGCATGAGACTCAGTAGTCTTATATGCAAAGCCATGGAAATAATTATCATGGAAATGATCAAGAATGACACAGTAAACCTCCAGACACTGGACCCAACCCAGTTTGTTTTTGTCAAGAGCATGTCATTCCTACTCAAGTTGGCGGACTTCTTTGAAAAGGTCACCAAAGCAATGAATGAGGGCAGAATAGTTTATACTGCCTACTTTGACCTGGCCAAGGCATTTGACACAATAACCCACTGGGAGATTGTTGACAAACTCAAGACGTTAGGTAGAAAACTGTATGTCACTCAGTGGATAGCCAACTGGTTCATAGACAGGACTCAGGAAGTTAGAAATGGGGAGTCCACCTCTACAAACAGGCCATTCACAAATGGAGTCCTTCAAGGATCGGTCCTTGGATCTCTCCATTTTGACATTTACATCTCTGAAGACACGGCTAATACCTATAAATTTGCAGATGATTGCAAATTAGAAGCTGTCATTGAATCCCATGCTGACTCAAATGCTCTCCAGGAGGGGTTGGCACATACAAACAAGTGGCACCACAGACATGGGCTAAAAGTAAATGCCAAGAAAAAATCCATAATGTTATCCTTTGGGAAGTCATCCATCCATGGTAAATATCATATTGAGAACACACTCCTTAGAGCTTACTCAGTTGTCAGGGACATAGGGACACACATAGACAGTAATCAAGCCTTTGACTGTGACATGTCTATCGTAGTGAATAAATCATTCTATGTATGCATCTAGGTCAAATGAAGTCATTGTTCCACTGTCTTCAGCATTCATCAGACCTATCATTGAGTACAGCGCCCCCTTTGGTATACACCTAACTGGGCATATACAGCAACTGGAATGTCCACAGAAGTTCCTTACTAGCAGAATACCGGGTGTAAGTAAAACATCTTATGCAGACAACCTCAAGGCCCTATCCCTGTATTCTGTCTCTTACAGGCTGTTGGGGGGAGATCTATGCCTGGCATACAGGGCATTATCATACGCCACTGTGATGGAACTCCTACATATCCACAAAACAAACAGCACCAGAATTATCAATTCTAAAGACTTAACTCTTGCCTGTGATTTAAATAGGACCTATTGGAGATAAAGTAATGCATCCCAGAGACTACACAACCTCTGGAACTGGCTAACCATGCATCTGAAGCAGAGTTCATCCCTAAACAATTCAAGTGCAGCTTGGACAATCGGATTGGCAACAGGGAATTCATCCCTGGTTTGGCACCTATGTCTTTAATGGACAGATGCAACCTGTAAGTGGTTCATCTCCCAGGCCCCTGCTTGTAAATGTATCATCTCCCAAGCCCTGCTTACTTTTATCAAGAGTACCAGAACTTGTCAGAGATATGAGATGCATGGCTAGGCTTAAAAAGGCCCTTGGGGTTGTTAGCCTAGCAAACACCTATGAACCTATGAATATAATTGTCTGCAGTGTGTTATTGTGGTTTTAGATGGCTTATCCATTATCCTGAGCTTGGAAATAGCTAGATTCCCATAATTTTTCTTTTGTTGCAAAGCACATAGTTCAAAGACAGTTTGGATGAATTCAAGCTTACAACATTTGGCCAAACACCCAAGTCCTGCAAAGAGATTACTTTGGGGGTATTTCTTCTCACCTTCTGCTTGAGCAGCTCAGAGGTAGTTAATTTTTTTGCAGGATGGCTGGGATTTGCCTCTCTCTTTCTCTCTGTCTCTCTCTCTCAGAAAATTTCCTTAATTTAGTTATGCTTTTAACATTTTTATTTTCTATATGTGCATTTGTTAGTCAGATAAGTCCTGTGGATGGAATTGTCCCTTTTTAAGGCAGCCTTTGAGCACTGCTTGGTGAAGTGACCTGCTCAAAGGTCACTGGATAGTGAAAAAGGAGGTGAATGGAAGCAAGGCCTTTATCTGGGACTTCAAGAAGTGACCCCTTAACACTTCCAAGCTTTATTTTACTATACTGACTGCCAATTTTAGTGCTCAACTCTTCCTTAGTCCCTTGACAGCTAATAATTTAATTTAGATATTGCCATGGGGCTGTGTTATAATAATGCAAGTCTAAATGAGTTCATGATTAACTCTTTTTATGCATTTATCGCAGTCATGATTTATGTTTCTCAACTCAGTTTTTAACTCTGTGTTGTGTATCTGCTCCTATAACTCTAGGACTTATGCAACAAATAAATTAGCAATAGATTTGCACTTAAGTCAACTGCATTTATTCATTTTTGTACACTTATTAAATCTTGCCCTCGGAAGATTTATGGCAGAATAAGGAATGACTCCTTGAGACTGGTCTGTGTCCAGATTAGACCTGTAAACAAACTTGTAATGATATATGAAAGTTTCATAAGCTGTTTATACTGATTTAGCTTTACTGCATCAGATAGTGGTGTTTAAGGGATGAGAAACTTTTTCTACATCCTTTCTTCTGCCTCTATGACTGCTGTACATCTTTCTAGTGCCATTTGCTATTTGTTTTCCCTGTTATCACCACAGATGGAGCTGTATGTGCAATGACTAACCACGGGCAGCTGTGGGCCATATTTCAACGTTGTTGCCTAAACCCTCCCTAGTTGGTGGTTGTGAAGGTCTGTCACACCATTACATGCATGCACATGCATCCCTGTCTGTTTAATATAAAGCCTGACACATGAATGCAGCCTAGGAGACACAAACATACAGCTGTTTCATGGTGTCAAATGCTGTACACCACATTTTCTCTATCCAGTAGGTATTGGCATTGCTGCAGCAGTGACTGCATCTCTCCCTCCAGAAAGGACAAGCCAATGCCATACTCTCATTTCTACTCTCCCATATACACACAAGCATAACACGTGTGGACATACACACAAACACACACACAAACACACACACATGCACACACACACACACACACACACACACACACACACACACACACACACACACACACACACACACACACACGCACATGAGCACACACGCACATGAGCACACACGGACACACGGACACACACACATACACACACACACAGATTCACACACACTTACCTGATGAAGGATTATTATTATTATTTTCCTAGTAAAAGCACAAGTTTCTTTGGATCGATGAAACTCAGAATGCATCACATTTGCTCCTGTGTGAATCCACTTAGAGTCCATTCAACTGCATAACTGTATATTATAAATTCAGTGGTAGTCTGGGGATTAAATGCTAGAAAATGAAAAAGAGACTTATAAGTTTTAAATTAAATTAAGCTGTTTTAAATGGTTTTTCTGTCTATCTAGGGTTAGAGATTGGTAAGATATTTAAACTCACAAATGCAAGAAACAGGTTTTCATTTTCATTTCTAGTCACTGTCTACTTATTGGGTAGGCATATAATAGACTGCACACAGCCTGCTTAGGGTTTACATAGCTGTTGAAATGAGAAAAAAACTTTTTTGCTTGGAAATGTAATGTTCAACCTGATAGATGATAACTATATTGCACCACATAGAGATATTTCTGTGAATCAGACACAAGAGTTACCATCTTAGAAGTAAGAATGTCTTCACCTACAAAGTTCATTACTGAGTAGTGGTGACAGCTATGAGGCAGAAAATGAGACAGCAACTAAAACATTTGAGCTGGAAGTGAGGAAGTGAGAGAGGGCAACATAACAGGGAGAATGGTATGAAGTTGGTTCAGGGATGACTGTTTTTTGGAAAAGCGTGTTTCAGAGGATGTATACAATACTTAGGAATTTAAGCAGGAGTCTTGGCTTTTGGAGGAAATGTGGCAACAGCCTGTCAATGTTGAAGTTATCATTTTACTCTTGGTGTAATGCTTTTTCTTACTGAACAATAAGTAAAATAAAGCAAACTCATATCTGGCCTAGATAGGTTCTGAGCTTGAAATATATTTCATTGAATCATACATTTAAACAAACCATTGAATCATTTGGGAATTCAATAACTGCACCCATATTGCACTCATCTGCAAGCTTAGACAACCAGAGCCCTTTGCTATTGCCTTTTACTTCAGATACATAGATGCCAAACAGAATAATCCCAGCATAGAATCCTGTGGTACTCCACTGGTGACTAGTCTCTTTATGGAGGTGGCTTCCAGTATTTTGATCGCCTCTGTCCTATCTGTGAACAAATTGGTGATCCAGTGGGTGATGCAGGGGTTTATTCCCAGTTTATTTAGCTTTTCTATTATGGCCATGTTGGGGGGGGGGGTTATATCAAAATAATACATCTGTAGTGCACAAATCTTTGTATTTCTGCAGAACAAAATGCCTCCATAAAACTAAACAGCCACAATTTCACTCTAGCTTGGGGGGATAAATCTTTTCATTGGCTTGTCCTGGCATCTTGGAATAGTGTTTCTTGTAATATCACTACTTTGGTCGAACTCACTCATTTTAACAAAAAGGTCAACTCATATATAAAGCAATAATATATTTGTATTTGCTGGATATATTGATAAGCCAAAGATAGCATTCTATTTACCTCTGTATCACAAATGTCTTTCATTATTAACTGCTGGAACATCATACCTCCTTCATTTTTGTTACGAGATACTTAGACCATAATTCTATAATTCCAAAGTCTGTTTTCTTTTGTCTATTCTTGCCACAGACTGACAAATAGCTATTATATATCAATTCATGTTATTTAATTAATATCCCAATATCTTAAAGTACAAATCAATAAACCTAAAATACCACTGCACAAAACATCAAACGTAAAAAAAAAATAATGTTTCTGTGTAGGGATAAACATCCTTGCACGCACCCCAAATTCCCTGCCAATTTTATATATTAAGTCAGAGAAGGCACTGCTGTGGGGAAATGGTGAATCCCTCAATCCCATCAGTTATATGACCTAACAAGGCTGTTTCCTGTTTTGTAAATAAATCAACATGTTGTGGTTCAGTCTTTCTGGGGTATCATTTGTCATTTGACATTTCAGGATTTTGAAGAAACAACATGTTCTCATATATATATATATATATATATATATATATATATATATATATATATATATATATATATATATATATATATATACATTGATTTATATATATGTATATCTATATATGGGTCCACATTGTAATTTCAAAATACTTGAATCTCAGATTTCAGTATTCCAAAACCACAAAGCCGAAAACCCAACCACAACTCACAAACTCGAAAACACACAATCGCGAAATTCAAAATCTCGTACCCATGCTACACATACAGTACACTCATAAACATACACAAACCCCCCCCCACAATCAAACAAACTTATCTAAACTACATATAAGCAGTGAGCAAGCCCCCCTGTGTCCCCACACCCCCTACTTATATAGTCTAACTCCGAGATGCCACAAACAGTAACACAAACAAAACTTAGACACACACATCTTACAGTCCCTCAAACACACATAACAGTCACAACACACACTAAACCCCTAACCAACATACATACACACACAAACTTACCAAAATTAAGCCCAAACACCCACATTCCATACCACCAGAAGCAGAAATTCAAAATATCCATGCTTTGGTATTTTGAATTTTGTGTATTCTGCCGGTTTCGGAAATGTGAGTATTCGGCTTTGTAAATTCGAAATAGTGAAATTGGAGATTTCAGTATTTTGAATTTACAAAGTGGACCCATATATACATATACCGACACACACACACACACACACACACACACACACACACACACACACACACACACACACACACACACACACACACACACACACACATATTACTGTTATTCCAGTAATCTTCTAAGGCTTTTGTCATTTATTGTGTTGTACTGTGTTGAATAATTACTTAATAAAATGATATTCTGCTATGTCTGTTTGTTATAATATCTGCAATGGGGCTAAGCTTGTTGCTGAAAATGGTCTAGTACAAGCTCATGCACTTGCCAAGAAACAATAAATATTTAAATAAAGGTTTTGTGTATGTTGCATTGTGATTAGATGTGTGTTGCTGAATTGTTACCTAATATATGTGCAAGTATGATTTGTTTGTGTTAGTGAGTTGTATTTTGCTGTTTGCAACAAATTTAGATATCCATATTTATCTCTATATTTATCTACCTCCCTATCTATTTTTGTGTGCGTGTGTGTGTGTGTGTGTGTGTGTGTGTGTGTGTCTATGTGTGAGTGTGTGTATGTGTGTGTGTGTGTGTGTGTGTGTGTGTGTGTGTGTGTGTGTGTGTGTGTGTGTGTGTGTGTGTGTGTGCATGTGTGTGTGTATATGTGTGGGTGCGTGCACGTGTAAGACTATGTATACACTGCAATGTGAACTACAAGGAGATACAGGTGGAGGGTGCACTTTGCATTGTATTTACTTTTCACCCACTCGTGCCACCACACTCCACATGATAAGAAAGGCCAGAATGATCACTGTCATGTTTTAACTCCCTGAAGTGGTTTGCTATCATCTTCATTCATTGTATCAGTAAAGCAGAATTTAAAACAATACTGTTTAATCAAATGAAAATGAATGCACTTGTGTCCATAGTATCTAACAGAATATTGATATTCTGTATTTTTTATTTCCATGCAATATAGTCTCTACAGGTGGAAATGGTAAGTAATTGAAATATTTTTCTTTCCATATTTTTCAAGAAATCTTTTTATTCTTACTCAAAATCATTTTCAGTTGCTGCATGGAGTAATTTCTTTTCTAGATCAAAACTTGAAAACAAATATAAATATTAGTGTATCATAAGATTTTAACGTGTTTTAACTGCTCTAGCTTAGAATATAGTATTTGCCTCTTTGCAAAGGCATACTGCTTAAAAGGATTTTAAATAATTGTTCTACATTTTAATATGTTTCACTGTTCTGACATGAGAAGACAAGCCCAGATATCCTGTCTGGAAAGATAGTGTATTCTAACAAAGGTAATATGTGACATCTAGTGGCTGAACAAACAAACGTCCACATATCAAAAGACATTTCCTACTTGGTCCAAAGGTACTCATAAAGGTTTGAACATATACAGTTTAAGACAGGAAAGCTCAAGACATTCCTATAAAAAGTGCAAGTTAAAAGAAGAATTCAAGGTGTCATTGGACAGCTCCTGTATGAAGACACTTTGTTCTGTGCTGGCCTTCTGTGATTGTTTGTGATCTCTCAGCTACAGAAACATTATCAGATAAAGTGATGTACCCTAGAGATAGATGATCTGGGATTGTATGTTAGTAAGCATTGCATTTGATGAAGCTACCTCTGATGGTGCAGCTTTTCCTGTAGTGAATGGTGTTTGCATGCTATTTCATGATCAAGGTAACCCTTTTGGGGATACTTTCCTTTGTACTTAGTGTAGAACTCTTGAAAGTGTTTTCAAACTGTAATGCTGTACTTAATTGGCTCATGCATACACTGCTGAGACTATTTTTGTCATGGTTGGTATGATTGATGCAAGGATTTATATAAATATTTTGATTGATAAGTCATGTTATACTTTGATGGATGTGACATCTTCTGCAGTTTTTGCCTGTTGCATTTTGGAGGCATTTTACATTTCATAATTTGTACTGAATTGACGATGTTGGTATTAACAGTGCATGTGTGTTACTTTATATAATAGTTGAGTAAGACTTTAAATTATTTTCTTCTTTGCTGATTATGTTAGTATTAACAGTGCCTGTTTGCTACTTTATAAATACATCTCTAAGAATTTAAGTCAGAATGCTGCACCATGTATAAGCTCGTGTAGCTATGCCTCTCCACTGTATGTACGTTAGGATTGAACTCTGCCTGTCAAATGTGACGTAAAAGTCTGTAATGTCACCTTTCCTTTTAGTTCTAGGCCATCAGTAGATAGTTGTTAATCAGTGACTGAATGGAACTGAATTCAGACGGGAACATGAGCTGGTTTCTTACAGTTTACCTACATTTTAAAGAATGTTCCCAGAATTCCAAATGAGACAGGCATTTGCAAACTACCGTGCTACTGTTGCAGAGTAGTTTTTCACGTCTTACAGTATGTAGGTGGTAACATTGTTTCCAAAAGGTATGTGACTGTGGATAAACCATTGAAATGTGTGGGACTGGTTACACTGTTGCTATATATCACAGTTGACCATGCCCTTTACTTTTGCCTCAATACAATTTTGGTCTGATTCAACAGCATCCATAAGGTACTGCTGTAAGAACCTCTGATATTTATTTCTATGAGCAGCCTTTTCTACGTCAATTTAAATATTCTGTTACTTCAGTCCAGTACATGTCCTTTGTCATGCTGTGTATCCTACAGAATATGGTTTACAAGTGTTTGTATGTTTTTATTTTCATTATATAGCACATTAGTATTTCATTCATCAGTTCGCAGTGACACTTGAATTGGAATAAATATAATGGCCTGCAGCGTGTTATTGTGGTTTTAGGTGGCCTGTCCATTATGCTGAATTGTTACCTAATATATCTGCAAGTATGATTTGTTTGTGTTAGTGAGTTGTATTTTGCTGTTTGCAACAAATTTAGATATCCATATTTATCTCTATATTTACCTCTCTAAGTGTGTGTGTGTGTGTGTGTGTGTGTGTGTGTGTATGTGTGTGTGTATGTGTGCGTGTGTGTGTGTATGTGTGTGTGTATGTGTGCGCGTGTGTGTATGTATATGTGTGTGTGTGTGTGTGTGTGTGTGTGTGTGTGTGTGTGTGTGTGTGTGTGTGTGAGTGGGTGCATGCATGTGTAAGACTATGTATACACTGCAATGCGAACTACAAGGAGACACAGGTGGAGGGTGCACTTTGCATTGTATTTACTTTTCACCCCCCTCGTACCACCACACTCCACATAAGAAAGACCTGAATGATCACTGTCATGTTTTAACTCCCTGAAGTGGTTTGCTATCATCTTCATTCATTGTATCAGCAAAGCAGAATTTAAAACAATACTGTTTAATCAAATGAAAATTAATGTACTTGTGTCCTTAGTATCTAACAGAATATTGATAGTCTGTATTTTTTATTTCCATGCAATATAGTGTCTACAGGTGGAAATGGTAAGTAATTGAAATATTTTCCTTTCCATATTTTCCAAGCAATCTTTTTATTCAAACTCAAAATCATTTTCAGTTGCTGCAAGGAGTAGTTTTTTTTTTTTCTAGATCAAAACTTGAAAACAAATATAAATATTAGTGCATCATAAGATTTTAATGTGTTTCAACTGCTCTAGCTTAGAATATAGTATTTGTCTCCTTGCAAATGTATACTCTTTAAAAGGATTTTAATTCATTCTTCAGCATTTTAATATGTTTCACTGTTCTTACATGAGAAGACATGCCCTGAAATGCTGCCTGGAAAAATAATATATTTTAGCAAAGTAAATATGTGACATCTAGTGGCTGAGCAAACAAACATCTATATATAAAAAGATAGTTCCTACCTGGTCCAAAGGCGTTGATAAAGGTTTAAACATAAACAGTTTCAGACAGGAAAGCTCAAAGCAGTTCTATAAAAGTTGTTAGTTAAAAGAAGAATTAGAGGTGTCATTGGACAGTTCCTGTATGGAAACACTTTGTTCTGTGCTGGTCTTCTGTGGATTTTTGGGATCTCTCAGCCACAGAAGCCTTATCAGATAAAATGATGTACCCTATAGATAGATGATCTGGGATTATATGTTAGCAAGGAGTGGAGTTGATGAAGCTGCCTCTGATGGCACAATGTTTCCTGTAGTGAATGGTACTTGCATGCTATTTCATGATCAGAGTAACCCTTTTGGGTCCACTTTCCTTGGTAATTAGTGTAGAGCTCTTGAAAGTGTTTTTCAAACTGTAATGCTGTAGTTAACGGGCTCATGCATACACTGCTGAGACTATTATTTTATGGTTAGTATGATTGATGCAAGGATTTTATATTAATATTTTGACTGGTAAGTAATGTTATTCTTTGATGGGTGTGGCATTTTCTGCAGTTTATATCTTTTCCATTTCTGTGGCATTTTACATTTCACATTTTGTACTGTGTTGACGATGTTAGTATTAACAGTGTATGTGTGTTACTTTAACTAATAGTTCTTTAAGAGTTTAAGTAACTCAAAATGCCAAGCCATGGTCTCGCTGCTATATGTCAGTTATGATTGTACTCTACCTGTCCAGTGTGACTTAAAAATCTGTAGTGTCACCTTTCCTTTTAGTTCAAGGCCGCAAGTTGGTTGTTTTCAGTCATTAACTGAATGGAATTTAATTCATTTGGGAACATGAGCTGGTTTCTTACAGAATTAGAAACATTATAAAGAAGGTTCCCAGATTCAAAATGAGATAGGCATTTGCAAACCATCCTGCTACTGCTGTACAGCATTTTTTCAAATGTTACAGTTTGTAGGTGGTAACATTGTTTCCAAGAGGTATGTGGCTGTGGATACACTATTTAAATGTGTGGCACTGGTTACACTGTTGCTATATATCCCATCTGACCATGCCCTCTACTTTTGCCTCTATACAATTTTGGTCTGATTTATCAGCTTCCATGAGGTACTGCTGTAAGAACCTTTGATATTTATTTCTATGAGTAGCCTTTTTTATGTTAATTCAAATATTCTTTGTTACTTTAGTCCAGTACATGTCCTTTGTCATGCTGTGTATCCTATAGAATATGGTTTACAGGTGTTTGTATGTTTTTATTTTCATTATATAGCACATTAGTATTTTGTTCATCAGTTCTCAGTGAGACTTGAATTGGGATACATATAATGGCTGCAGTGTGTCATTGTGGTTTTAGATGGCCTTTCCATTATGCTGAGCTTGGAAATGGCTAGATCCCATTATTTATTCTTTTGTTGCAAAGCTCATAGTTCTTTGCCAGCTTAGCACATTACTGCACATTGAAGTTTTCTGGAGTTACAGGTTATATGATTTATAGTTAAAGAAGAAAGCAGTTGGACAGTTTTGATGAAATCATGCTTACAGCCATTAGGCCAAACACCCACAGGGGGGATTTATTCTCATGTTGTGCTTGAGAAACTCTGAGTTAGTTACATCTTTGCAAGATTGTGGGAATTAACCTCTCTCTCTCTCTCTCTCTCTCTCTCTCTCTCTCTCTCTCAGAAAATTTCCTTAACTTAGCTAAGCTTTTAATGTCTTTCTTTTTCTATATATACATTTTGTCATAGGTTCATAGGTGTTCACTAGGCTAACAACCACAAGGGCCTTTTTAAGCCTAGCCAAGCATCCAAAATCTCTGACAAATTCTGATTCCCTTGATATGTATAAGCATTGTTAATCAGATAAGGCCCTTGGACAGAATTGTCCATTTTTAAGGGCGGTTTCTGACCACTATCTGGTGATGGGACTTGCTCAAAGGTCACATGGTAGGCAAAAGCAGTTGAAAGGAATCAAAGCCTTTATCTGGGACTTCAAGAAGTGGCTCCTTAACACCTCCAAGCTTTATTCTACTATACTATTCCTTAGTCCCTTGACAGCCTTTTATTTTATTTAGATGTTGCCAAGGGCTTTCTTATAATAATGCAAGTCTAAATGAGTTCAGGATGAACACTTTCTATGCATTTATTGCAGTCATGATTTATGTTTCTCGACTCAGTAGTTAACTCAGTTTTGTGTGTCCACTCCTATAACTCTTGGCAACAATATAATGAGCAATACATTTGCACTTAAGCCATCTGCATGTGTTAATTTGTATGCACTTATCATATCCTGCTCTTTGAAGCTTTCTGCTAGAATAAGGAATGGCACTCTGAGACTGCTCTGCCACATCAGCCATGTATACAAATTTGTAATGACATAGTGAACGTTTCATAACATTTTTATACTGATTGAACTTTCTATATCAGATAGTGGTGTTTAAGGAATGAAAAACTTTTTTCTGCATCTTTTTTTTTTTTTTTTGCGTATCTGATTGCTGGACATCTTTCTAGGGCCATTTGCTTATTTTTCCCTGTCATCACCACAGACAGAACTGTAATGGCTATTCACGGGCAGCTATGAGACATATTTCCACCTTGTGCCCTAACACCTCAGCTGTTGGCTGTTGTGATGACCTGTTACATGCCTGCATGCATGCACATGCATCCCTATTTGTCTCCTATAAAGACTTGACACATGAAAACAGCCTGGCATAGCCAAACACACTGATGTCTCATGGTGTCACATGCTGTACACCTCCTTTTCTCTATCTAGTAGCTGTCAGCATTGCATTAGTGGTGACTGCATCTCTACCTCTGCAAAGGACAAGCTGATGCCATCCTGATGCCATCCCCTCATTTCTACACCACCATATGCAGACAAACACACACACACACAGACACACACACACACACACACACACACACACACACACACACACACACACACACACACACACACAGTAGCACTCTATATATCATTCCTGTATGCCACAGTGCTGGTGAAAGAGCAAAAAAAATTATTATTTTCTGAGTAAAAGCACAAGTTTATCTGGATAATAACTTAGAATGCACATTTTAGAGGTAGAGAACAGTGAAGCAAACAAGATCATGTGCCAGTACTGTTGAATAGTTTTTAACTTAGACAAGATCACCAAATAATAGTGCAGACCTTTTGATAAAGTTTATTGATTTCTTTCACCATTTTTTTATTCCTGGGTGAAGACAGTCCATCCTAGTTAACAGCAAAACTGTGTATTATAATTTTGGTGGTAGTCTGGTGATTAAATTCTAGAAATTGAAAAAGAAACATGTAAGTTTTATATTAAGCTGTTCTAAATGTTTTTTTTCTGCCTGTCTAATGTTAAGGGTTGGTACAAAGGTAATGGTGTTTAACTCACAATTACAAGAAACAGGTTTTGAGTTTCACCTCTAGTCCCTGTCTAGTTATTAGCTAGGTATGTAATAGTCTAAAAACTGATTGTATAGTGTTTACTTAGCAGTCTTTTTTCTGTCTTCCCACTTATTAGTTTATTTTATTTTTATCTAAAGCTAAGTAAATTAATGCACACGTTAGTTAGAACTAACTTTAGTTTCATTCCAAATGACCAGTTTGACGTAATAATTACAGAAACATAAAGATGTTGCAGGGCAGCTGATTCTCTATGCAGCAAAAATACATGTTTTTACATTATTAGGGGGAAAAACAAAATTATTTTAATATAAAATGCTAATCTATTACATTGAACTTTCATTTTAAAATCAATAGACTGTCTTAATTTTTTTCCATATGCAGAAGAGCTAGCCATTTATTTTTTAGTTTGTAATGATTTCCTTCTTTTGATCTCCAAAGTATGGCTTCTCAGAATAGCACACATGCACTTAGTTTTGGTTATTTCACTGAATTTATGTTTGCGATTTAATCAGTTAAGTAAAATTCTACTATTTTTCCCAGTATAATATACCCAAATTAAATTAAATGTCTACTATACTGAAAAAGGGGTTTCATGCAGATATTCTATCATAAATAACACATGAGTTGTAACTTCTCATCTATAGTAGTGGAATTCATGCATTACAGTAGAGTGTCAATTATCCGAACATCGATTATCCAAAACATCAATTATCTGAATGCAGTCTTCCAAATTTTTGGGTAGGAAAAATCATAAAGTCTGAATATGTAAACATTATACATGTTCACTTGGGCATGTTTTTTGAGCTTGTAACCCACTCAAGTGTGAAAAATATTTGTTCTTGTGTACTAGAATCACTGAATCGTTAGAAATGTATTTCCCGCGTGCAGAAAAAAAAAATCAAGATTTTATGTTTTGTATCCGGTTCAATTATATGCTTGATTATCCAAACAGTTTGATTATCTGAACTACCCTAGGTCCCAATTAGTTCTGATAATTGACTCTGTACTGTATTAGAGAACAATTGTATGGATTGTATTTTGTGAATAATACATCATCTTGATTTTCAACTGGAAAAAGACTGTATAAGCTGCTTGGATTTCTTCTGCATACCTACTAGAGTTAACAATTGCATGTAATATTAATAGCATTTCAAATTAAGTTTTCTTTTATTTTTTTTGATTTAGGACATTTTAATTTTGCTACATCTACTAACATCTTCTGATTTTGTCTGCTTTTTAATATATAGTGATTACCAAGGCATATAGGAATTGAAAAACTTCCATAGAGAGAAGTTTCTTACACTGTTTTGACTTTTTTTAAATGTTCATCATCTCTCTCTCTCTGTATATATATATATATATATATATATATATATATATATATATATATATATATATACACACACATCTATACTGGCTTTACATGAACTGGGCATGTACATTATAAATTAATCTGATAAGGATTGTTGGCATAATATTTACTTTTCACCCAGTGATACCACCATACTCCAGTTTTATGTACTAGATAAGAAATGATAGAATACTAAAAGTCATTTTTAATCTGAGTTAAACCTCTGATGTGATAAGCTCTCACTTTCATTCAATACATCAGCAGAGCATCATTTAAAATAAGGCTGATTAGTCAAATGAAGAAACAAGTAAGCCCTCTGGCTATGTGATCGAATATTAATATTGTTTTTTTCCCCCCATGTACCTCAGGTTCTTCAGCATCTTTTGGTAAGTAATACAACTGCATGTTTTGCTTTACTTTGCATTACTTGTGTATTTAAATGTTTAGTTACCATTATGATATGTATTCTGATGAAGTTCGTGGGATTGTGCATTTTTTTCATGGAATCTTTTATCAAATATCCAAAATAATTTCCAGTAAGCAAAGTGAGTTTTTTAAAGATTTTCTTGAGCAACATTTTTAAACAAATTAATATAAGTATTAGTACATCATAATCCATCAATGTGCATTAAGTACTACAGCTTAGAGTATGTTATACATGTCATTGTATTTAGGGGTACAATAGTAAAGGTACTGCAACTGTTGCAGATATTCAAATACCTCTGTTGTCATTTAATGCATCTCTAGAATTACATATTTCTTGAAATGTTTCTTGTTCATGAGTCAAGAATGGATCATGGGGTAAAGGACATCACAGTAACGGTTACAAACTGAATTTTTGTCTCAGTATATATGTATTGTTACAAATATGTGCAAGGAGCAACATTTAAAAATATGAAAAAAAAATAACTCTGTGAGAGAACAGATGTTATTATATGCTGTTGTTATGGACTGATTGTCTACATCCAGACATTTTGATATTACTAGAACAGCATTTGGTAAGGAAACATTGACAGCTTATGAGGGATGTTTTATGGCTGTGCATGAAAGGCTTGGCTATGGAGTACATTACAGTGAATGGTGTTCTTGGATGCCATTTCATGACTAGTACAATGATTTGGGAATAGTTTCCTGGTCATACCAATGGTGGTTATGAACTCATGCAGATAATATTGTTTGTCATTCTGAACATGGTCTCTGTGGTTGTTCCAAAAATGTGAATGTTTTGGCTGGTAAGACATTTTTCACTTCTTTTTCATAAGAGTTGCATTTTCTAAAGCTGTCACATACTGCATATTCTTAAATTTTCACACCTGAGGCTTTTTGCTTTCTGTTTTTGTTTCACTATGCTAATCTTAACATTGTTCTTGTGGAATAAATATGTGCCATTTACTAACTCATCAGATGAGTTAAAGTGCTGTGCTGTATTTTACAGCTTATAGAAAAGGAAATTGCTGGGGGCAGAGCCTAGATGGCCAACTGAAAGCAATGAATTTTGAGAGCTCCATAAACTAGTATAATAATATAGGAAAATGATATTATTTTCAAGTTTAAAATGTCAGACATCTATAGATAAACTACTAAACTACATAAATATTAATTTTGGTGGAGATATAAAAAAAGTTTCCTGTCAAGTAACTTGGAGATATATTGAGTCACTGAATATGAACAACTCAAGGAATTCTCATCCAGATGCTGCTTTGAAAAAAAGAACTGCAATTGATGACATCTGCCTTACAGGAACTATCTTTGAAGATGGATGGCTTTAAAAATGACTTAGAAAACATCAAATTAAATTCTCAAAAATGGGCCGATACTCTTAGGAAACTGTTACATCAACACCATACAAAAATAACAAATATAGAGACTTCTCTAAATGACATTGAAGGGATACTCAAAAGAGAAGAATTCCAAAAAGAATTTCTGCTTAAAAGAATACATGGCTGCTTAACAAAATGGATGACTTAAAAAACAGGGAAAGGAGAAACAACATAAGGATCCTTTGTCTGCCTGAAAACACTGAAGGTGAAGACATTATTTCATTCTTAAATTGGATTTCTGAATTTTTAGACTTGTAAGAGGGACTTTAATTTGGAATTGAAAGGGTGCATAGAGCACTGAGGAAACCTGCTTCTAACTCGACAAGTACTCCACCAAGAACCATAGTTATCACATTTCTTTCATTTCTGGACAAGGAACTAATATTAAAACCTACTTGGAGGAAATCACCCTTAAAATACAATGAAAGCCTGATAAGGTTTGACAATGATTAGTCTTCCAGAATACTAGAACAAAGGAAAAAAGTCTGGCCAATAATAAATCTGTTGAAACAAAACAATATTAAAGCACAGCTGGCCTTTCCAGCCAAGATAAAAATACTTTTTTCCAATGAGAGAAGCTTTAATGACTTAGAAGAAGCTACTGTATTCATCAAAAACAACAACATAATGTCTATCCCAAAAGAAATGGAATTGGATGGCCCCTACTCTTAAAAGAATAAAAGTAGCAAATCCTTGGACTGATGCTAGAATGAAGAAACAAAAAACTGATTCCAAGATAGCTGTCCCCAA
Organism: Protopterus annectens; assembly: GCF_019279795.1. Classification (NCBI taxonomy): domain Eukaryota; kingdom Metazoa; phylum Chordata; order Ceratodontiformes; family Protopteridae; genus Protopterus; species Protopterus annectens. The sequence goes on along the minus strand of NC_056726.1, from coordinate 1,700,639,619 downwards.
AAAATAACTCTTACAACTACATCTCTCAACGTATCAACTGATATGGTACATCACTTCTCGTCTGTTTTTATTTAAAAAAAGCGGATTTATTAAACAACTGAGAAACAGTAATGATTTATTCAGAATGTTCAAATAGTCGAATATTTCTTGACAAAGGTAGGTCAAGATAGATTACTATTTACATTATATATAAGACAAACAAAGCAACATATAATACAAACATAAAAAGTTTCTATTCCCCTACTTGAACTCAATGAATACTTATCTTGATCATTTTTCATTGATTTTACTTATATTAATTTAAAAGTAATTAATTAACTAATTCCACAAGGTACCATTCATCAGTGTTCAGACTCAAATGTAACAAATTAACATCATATATAATAGCAGTAACAGGAGAGTGTTTTGAAAAAAATGCTGTCATGGAGACTAATGCCTTCTTCAGTTAAAGTATAATTTAAAAATGTTGTGTATATCCTGGTTAAATAATGGTAACAAGCTCTTAGTACAAATGTTATTATTATTCTTTCTAAACATAGTTAATATCAGTTATGGCAAGTATCATAGCTACGAGTGCTGTTTGATTAAGCCTGACATGATGTGTGTGGATGCAGTTTTGTCTGGCAGCTGTTGTATGTTGCCATTTTCATCTCCGAGAAGCTGTGGGTTGTGGCTTGTGATCAAGGTTTACTGAAGCTTGTGTATTAGGAAGAGACATTTGGTGTTTTAGCCTGGATCCAAAGGAAGGGGGTAGATAAAACTGTGATTTGGGATATTTTCGAAGAGAATAGTTTGTTTATACATCTGCTGAGTGAGAGGTGGGAAGGCTGGAAGAATGTGTTATCTCTTGTTGCTGCGGCTTGTTGGGAGTTTTTTTTTTTTTTTTTAATCTGTTTGCTCTTCATTCTTTTTCTGGCCACTGACTCATTGAAAGGGACAGAATTTAAGCTTGAAGTCACAGTGAAATGAAGCTTTGCTTCAGGTGCATCGCGAGCATCTGGTATACAGTACACAGACACACTAACAGAAACAGATGCTCTCAGGTTGCTATGGTAATGGAGACAGAGTGACAATAATGCTCAACTGCTCTGAGGAGCCTCTGAGATGATTCTTGGCAATTAAGTTTTTGGTTTAAAAAAAAATAATAACAAAAGGGCTGATTTAAAGTACATATACACATATTGATGGTCTTCCAAAACTTTGTTTAGCTCATTAAGTTGATTTTTGATTAAAAAAATAAATAAATATAAAGTAATAAGTGCAATTTTGTATATAAAATGTATTTTGATCCAAACACATTAAGGACTTACATAAGAGTGGAAGTCTGAGTTATTGTGAAAGACTAAAAGCACTTGGCCTAGTGCAGTACCATTTGCAGTAGTCTGGGAGGTGAGCTTGCTCTGACATGTTGGACATATGGGGATAGCTGATTCTAGGGGTGTTTGGGGTTGCCAGGAAGTGCTAGAAAGTCATCAGATTTCCTTCATAGGTTCATAGGTAGGTACTAGGCTATTGGCCCTAGGGCCTATATAAGCCTAGCCAAAAAGGTACCCTGACTTTCACCACTCGAGAAAATTATTTTCCTGTGCCCCTGGAAAAAGTAATGTCTTTCGGCTTTTCCAGGCTTGGGGTTGCCACAGTGGAACTCCGGTCCGCTAATGATTGGCAGTGGATTTTTATGGTGCTGAGTTGCCAGCCCGACACCCAGCCTTCAAATAAGGCACACCCATTCACACATGCACCTACCTGCATGTCTTTATATGTCGCTTGACCACAGGGAGGACATGCAGACTCCACACATGCTCTCCAGCCGAGAATTAAATGGAAGAACCTCTTGCTGTGAGTTGACAACACTAACTGCTGCACCACTGCAGCCACCTGGAAATATCTGTGGGAATGGAAGGTGTGTTGAGTGGTTCACTGGCAGAGTAGCCACTGCATGGAACAGGCTGGTAAAATGGAACAGGACAAATATTGGTTTGGATATTTTAAGAACAGCCTGGAAACACACCACATGAACTAGTGAATGGTATTCTGGCAAAACTGGATGGGCATTGTTGCCCAAGCTTGAAGTAATGATATGTGTGTACTTAAGGATGGAAATATACTTATAACAAATAAGAAACTAGAAGGGTCTCATAATTTAAAGTTTATGGACTGTATAAACATGTTTGGAAGGAGCTAGTAATAAGAATAAGCATTACAACTTGTGGTCTCTTAAATAACTAAGCAACAGCCCAAAAAAACAAAAAAAAAAAAACACACACACACAATAGTTATGTAATGTATGATTTTAGTAAATCTAGACATAAAATATATAATCGTCATATAAGATGAAGCTGTCTGCTGAATTTAGATATTAAAGACAGGATTTAATAATGTGGGCTTGTGCATAATAACACTACTGTCTTGACTTGCCATAAATGACATTTACTACACTGAATATCAAGGGGAAGCATGATGATTTTCTTATAAAAATAAATATGCATAACAAGTCATGTAATTGCTTTAACTTGAATTGTAGTTTTAGTAACCCATCTTGACCATATATAATACTTAAGCAGTTACCAAGGTAACTAATGTTTTATACATGGCATCAAACATTCAAAGTTGTTCAAGAGAAACAATAGAAGCCTGAACTTGAAATGCCACAGAATGTAACAATCATATTTTGAACAAATAATATTAAATTGACAATAGACACTTAGTTTAATAACACTGGCTTTTGTATGATAACACTACTGTTTTAACTTGTCATAAATGACATACACTATATTGAACATCAAGGGGAAAGCATGATGATTTTCTCAAAGAAATAAATGTGCATAACAAGTCATATAATTGCTTTAACTTGAATTGTGGTTTTGTAACCCAGCTTGACCATACATAATACTTAAGCTGTTACCAAGGTAACTAATGTTTTATACATGACATCAAACTGACAAAGTTGTTCAAGGGAAACAATAGTAGCCTGATCTAAGAATGTCACAGAATCTAACAATCACATTCTGAACAAATAGTATTAAACTGACAATAATCACTCAGTTTAACCTTTCCTGATTATACAAAATAGAATGTTGACATTTAAATCTAAAAACATTCAGTATATGCCATAAAATGGCAATTTATGAATATGGAATGGGAATTTGTAATCATTAATCACAATAAGTGAATTTGTTGTTTTTAACCTATAAGTTCACTGATTTTATAATAAGAAATGACAGATATGAAAATCCTTATGTGTAGGAAATGGGGGAAGAGGGATGCACTGATAATTAAAATGCACTAACTTTCATCAATGCTCACATAAAGCAAACTTGATGCTTTAAGTAAGTTAACAACAAACAGAGTGATTACTTAAATGATGGCAAACAATGAAATATAACTTTTGATATATCCAATAAAATACATTGTATTATAAACATTAGGCATAAATATTATTACCATCTATTTATATTAAGTAATAAGTTTTGAAAGACTTCATCAATAAAGGTGAATATGTTAAATAACTGTGTGCTATAATCTTTTACTGAGGTTTTATATATGGCACATGCTACTTTGCTATGATTGAATTGCTTGTCATCTATCTTTCATGTGAATATTACTTGCGTATACAATAAGTAGACATTTATATTGTATTAGAATTCTGCCTAATCTACAATAGTACTATATCTGTTCAAAATAATATAAATATTACTTATTTCTATTACAAATATTCTCCATATGATAATTCAATTTATGGAGCTCAGATGTTCTGGATTGTCAATGTATGAATGATAATCTGATGGACTTAGGTTTATCCATCAGATTAGGAATGATTTTCATTCCATGGCTAGTGTGGATCTTAGTTTTGTTAACATTTCTTAATTTAAATTTGTTATTTCACAAAAACATTTTTAGTATGCCTGACCAAAACATTACTTTATTGGTAAACACTCAAAGTATAAAACTGATAATTTCCTTTAAAAGCTCAAACATATATTTTATAGTTATCAGAGGAAAATATTTAATAGTCACAATAAAACAAAAAATATATAGCCTAAATAACCTAAGATGGATTTAACTTTATTATCTTTAAATACCAGTGGCTTAAACAATCCTAGAAAGAGATTAAATCTACTGAAATAATTAAAACTGAATAAAACACAAAATGTCTTCCTTCAAGAAACTCATTTCAAAACAAATGACAATTACAAATGGAATCCTAAGAAATATATGATATTGGCACACTCCACTTAAAAGACAAAGACAAAAGGGGTAACAATTTTATGGAAAACAAATGTGATTAACCCAGAAATCATTTATGAATATGAAGATAAAGAAGGCCCTATGACATTAGTAATAGTTAAATATAATAACAGAATATGGACCATAGCCAATCTGTACTGGCTCCCAGGCATTGGAACAGGAACTGTTAAAAATAATTGGATTTCATTGTCAATAATTATAAAGGCAACTTAATATTCAGAGGAGATTTTAACTGTATATTTGATATTTCTGAAACTACAAATAAAAGACTTCTGTATACATCTCCTGCATCAAAAGCTTTAAATAAGAGTGTAGAATCATTTCATCTGGTAGATACTTTCAAATTTAAAGAAGATAAATTGTTGTTGTTTTCCCATCAAGATTACAGATTTGGTACCCAAACTAGAATAGATAAAATATTTGATGCCCATGATTTACCCTATACAATCATTAATTTCTCAATCACTCCCTGCCCCTTTTCAGACCACAATTCATTGATTCTAAAACTTAAAAATGGGTACAATCCATTAATATTTAACTCCAGAATTCCAACACATATAACTAAAATTAAAGAGTTCAAACCCTGGTTATTATCTGAATTACAGTTCTTCTTAGATATTAATTATATCTCAGAGATAAATAAAATAATGATATGGGACTCATTAAAAGCTTTGATATATGGTAAAACCCTAACTTGGTGTAAAAAAAATCAGAGAATGGGATTCTGAATTATTAGATCTATAATCCAAACTTTTGTCAGTAAAAGCTGAAAAAATCAAAATCATTTGGAGATGAAAAAGAAAGTATAAAATAAATACAACAAAATTCTAATACATAAAACTAGTTTAGCTTTAAAAAAACTAAAAATTAATACATTGGCCACTTCTCCCAAATATATACATAATTTATCCACAATAATCAAAATACAATCAAAAGCTAATAACATTAAAAGTATCTTCCATGAAAAGAAAGGGAAAAATGTCTTGGATATAGGTGACATTCTTGATGCCTATAGAAATCACTAAATGGAACATTTCCAAAAAGAAAACATACATATTGATCAAGTAAATCTAGATGAAGAATGTTCTAATATTAAAAAAACTAGAAAAATTAAAACTAGATCTGCAAGCACCCATATCCTACAAAGAAATTACAGATACAATAAAAGACGGTAAAAATAATAAATCTCCGGGTATAGATGGCATAATTATGGAAATATATAAATGTTTTCCTTCAAAGATACTGTCCTTCTTCCATAAAACTCTGTTAGAAATTCAGTCACAAGCTATAATACCACCCTCTTGGAGATATTCCTTAATCATACCAATCCTAAATGAAAAGAAATCCCCAAACCTCTGTACCTCATACAGACCTATATCTTCATTAAATAATGACTATAAGATATTTATTTATTTATTTATTTATTGCATTTGTTTACCGGGAAAGTACACTGGGCCTAGGTGAGCCCATTTTCAGTTGAGGCCTGGGGAGAAAAGCTCCACATAAATTTCACATCACAAAATACAAATATCAAATATAATTTTCTTTTCAATCTTTTAGCATTTCCATTGCAGTTTTATGGCAGTACATAATGATATAAACATATAATTTCAGTCATATAAATGCCATTACAATTTACTGGTTGGGAGGCAGAAAACAGTTACATCGTATACAATTATTTACACTCATTTAAAAGCTGTGTAGGCAGTGTAGTACAAGTTATAGCTAAGGCTGAAGACCTGCTAAGAGTGCATACATGTAGTTCCCAGAAAGTGGGAGCAGTATGAAGAAAGGTATGAAGAGAAGAAGAGTTATTTTTGGCATGGGCATAACTTGCAGGTAGAGAGATGTTGTCTAAGAGATTTTTTAAAGAGAGCAGGGTATGAGATGGAGGTTATTGAGGTTGGGAGGTTATTCCAAAGTTTGGAGGTAATGAAGGAATAGAGTATTTGGCCAGCTGAGAGTTGAGGTTTGTTAACTTTAAGTAGAAATTTGTTTTCTGATCTAAGGTGTCTGCTTGGATGGTACATCATTAATATAGAGGATAGAGATGGACAAGCTGTTGGTTTATATATTATTTTTGTGCAATACTTAAGTGGAGGTAGTTGAGATAGAGTGGTAGTTCTAGCCAGCTTAGTTGTTGCAGCGAGGAACAGGGATGTGATGAGGACTTAGCATTTGTTGCAAATATGGCAACTTTATTGTAGCATATATTAAGTTTGTTTTTTAGTGAAGAATGAATGTTAGTGAGGATCGGGGCAGCATATAGGAGGGATTGAAGTAGGGAGGCTGAGGCTAGTGTTTCTTTGGCATTGTTATTTAGGTAATAACTATGTCTATAGAGGGTACCTAGTTTCTGATGTGTCCTTTTGATGTTATTGAGTATGTGGGGTTCATATGTTAGGGTTTCATCAATAATGACTCCTAACAGTTTAGTACTGGGGACATCTTCTATGGAGGTATTCTTTTGGGAGTGGATAGAGAATTCAGCTCTGTTTTAGGGGTATTGTTTGTTTGGGAGTAAATGGAATCAGCTTAGTCTTGTTTGGGTTGAATGTGAGGTGATTATTTGACATCCATTTTTTGGTGGATGTGAAGGCATTTTGGGTTAGGAGGTGAAGCTCAGAAGGGGGTTTTGCAGTGCAGATAATGGTTGAGTCATCTGCATATTGTATAACATCAGCATGTATTAATGACTCATGAAAATTGTTGATGAATAAGTTGAATAGTAGGGGGGGCAATATTGAGCCTTGGAGAACACCAGTGGAGATTTTTAGGAGGGTGGAAGAGGAATGTTGCCATTTGGTTGATTGGTATCTGTTGGAAAGGTAACTTGAGAACCAATTAAGGGCTGGGGGTGAGACACCTAGCTTATTAAGTTTAGAGAGTAAAATGGGGTGAGAAATTGTATCAAATGCCTTTGAAAGGTCAAGGAAGAGTGAAGAGACAATCAGACCCAAATCGCATGCCCAATTTACTGCATCCATAAAGGAGATGAGGGCTGTATTTGTGCTACGGCCTGGTCTAAAGCCATGTTGGATTGGGGTGAGTAGTTGGTTGTTGATTAAGTGGTTGAGAAGTTGGGTATGGACATATTTTTCTAGTATTTTAGAGATGGGGAGAGAATGGCTATGGGCCGGAAGATTGAGATGTCAGAATTTTTGCCACCTTTGTGCAGAGGAAGAATGTAAGTTTTTTTTCCAGATATTAGATATGTAGGACCCTTGGATTGATCTATTGATTAGTATGCTAATGAGTTAAGCAATGGAATCAGCAGTTATTTTTTAGGAATTCAGCAGGTAGGTTGTCAGGAGCACAGAAGCAGAGTTTGAGTTTATGAAGCAGTTTCTTTATGATGCTTATGGGTATGGGACAGAAAGAAAAATATGGTAGTGAGGATGGTTTAGAATGAGTAGTATGTTGGTCTAGTGAGTTTAGGTTTGAAGAGGGGAAAGTAGTGGTCAGCTTGGCAATGGTGTTAATAAAATATGAGTTAAAGAGAGAGGCTATATCAGAGGGGGTTTTATCAGGGTATGGGCAGGGATCGTTGTTAGCTCCTGTTTGAAAAAGGGAATTTATTGTTCCCCTGAATTTTTGAGGGTTTAGTCTATGCTGGTTTTGTAGCTTGTGGACATAGTCTTTTTTATCTTTAATAACCTGTCTTTTGGCTTGATTACGTAGTTGTTTGTATTGTACCAGGTCAGCTGGCTTATTGTGTTTTAGCCATGTTCTCCAATCTTTGTTTCTAGAGGACATGATTTGCCTTGTGGTTTTAGTGAGCCAAGTTGCATGGTTAGTCTTGGCTCTTTTTATTCTATGTGGTGCTACCTCATCTAGGATTTTAAGAAATGTTGAATTGACTAATTCAACTGCATCATCTAGGGGAATGGAGTTTATTGGAGCCCAGTTAGTATGATATAAGATTTCATTTAGAGCTTCCAGGGTGAAAAACTGATAGGCTATTATTAGTTTTAAGTGGTAATTATTGGGCCATTGTAGTAGTTTTTCTGGCGGCTGAAAGAAAGTTGGTCACTGGACTCACTGATTGGTCAGAGGTGATTGGGATTTTATTTTTTTATTTGGGTCAAACACAAGGATCCAGTCTAAGGTTGAGCCTTGTTGCATTTTATTGTTGGGTCTGGAATAGTTAGGTAAAGTTGGGTGTAGTTAAATAGGTGGTTATACGGTGATATTTGCTAAATTAGTGATTTTTATCCAGTTTATGTTAGTATTATGGTTGAATATGTTTGTATGAACAAGTTAGAATCTCCTCTAGAATGGGAATAAGCATGGACTGTGGAATGTATAAAACTGGGAATGTATGAAACTTTGATTTAGAGGTTTTTATGGTTATTCAGCAGAAAAGAACTGTGGAAGGGTGGAAGTAGAGGAGAATTGTGGATGGGGTTTGATTATACTTACATGGTAACATTAAGTGATTTTAAGGTTCTCTATTGTTTCCTTTTTGTGTGGTCTATTGTTTTATAGGCATGGTTTTTGGGGTAGGCTTTTTGTATGGTTTAATCATGAAGTTTGAAGCTTCAGTGAAGTTAGGGAAGTGAAGTAGGGTGTTTTGGGGAATGAACATTCTAATGCTTTTTGGAATTTTTGATGGTTGTAAATTTTGAGTTTTTTTTGAGGTTTTTTGGTTTTGCATTTTTGGGTTTTGCATTTTTTTGGGTGTATATGGGTTTGGTTTATTAAGTTAGGAAACATTTTTTTTAATTAGTGTAGGTAATGTGTGGGGAAATGATGTGGGCTCTTTCTTTTATTGGCAGTATTGGACTTGTGTTGTAGAGATTTTGGGTTTGTGTTGTGAAGATTTTTCTTTTTAGGATATGGTAGGAAAAGTGTGTGAGGAAATAAAGTTGTTGAGGTTTAAGAGGAATTAGAGTTGTGTTGTGTAGTGTTGGGTAGATGTGAGTTGTGTTTGAGAGTTATGTAAGTGAATTCATGATGTTATGTGAGAGAAGATAGAGAGAATTATTGTATTAAGAGGGAGAATTATAGTGGTAATGTTGAGAGGCATAGTGGTAGTGTGGGGAGAATTAGATAGGTGGTTTGAAATAAAAAGAAGCTGGAGAGGGAAAATAGAGTAGTAGAGGTAGGGATTAGATAGGTTTTAGTAAGGTATATAAAAGACAGTAAAATATATATGAGTATAAGAGTTTAGTGTAGGGGGGTAAAAAGAGTGAAGAAATAAGGTAAAGGTAAATGAAGGTGAAAAAATATGTATGTTAGTTTGGGATATGTGTGGTAAAATGAGGATGAGAAGGAAAAAGAAAAAAAATGAATGAGAAAAAAAAAATGGTGGAGGGAAAGTTTGAAATGTTTGGTTGGTGTTGGGCAGGGGGAATTGGAGAAAAAAATAAGGGTGGTGGGGTGGAAGGATAGAGGTTGAAGGAAGGAAAGAGGGGGGAGAGGAGGAGATTGGTGGAGGTATGGGAAGAATGAAAAGAGGACTGGAGGGGGTGGGGGGTAAGGCTACTGGAGGAGGAGGAGGAAGGTGAGGTAAGAGTAGTGGTGGGAATTGGGTAGGGAAAGGAGAGGGGAGGGGAGTAGGGAAGGTAGGTGGGGGGAGCAAAGCACCCCGAAATGAAGAGGGCAAACAGAGCAGAACTGCATAAAAAAAAAACAATCTAAACTATCTGTAATATATTTAACTTAAACTTACAGTAGAAAGAGTTTAGGGGTTTCTTTGGAAAGGTCAGTTAAGCAGGGTTATTTCCAGATTTGAGAACTAAGTGAAATGAAATAATTAACTACTAAGATTGAAGCCGTACTTAAATTATGGAAATGTTATGATTGGGCTGTGAGTTGGAATGGAGTTAATTACTGGGTAACACAAATAATAAATCAGTAACTGAAATTAGCAGAAGCATGGCCTAAATTCTAGGTAAAGTTGGGTTCTCTAGGGTAGACACTTTAATAATACACCAGGATTAGGATCCTGCAAACAACACAAAGGTGCTAATTCTTTCATTGCTGCTGTCCATGCTGCCTCAGAGGCTTCTTTTTGGGTGTAGATGAGAGAGAATGGACTTGTATAACAAAAGCTTATGGTAGAATGTTGTAACTTGAAATTACTAGCTGTTAACCTTGCTGTGTGAAATTGTGAAAGATGGTTGTTAGCTCATAGCTGCAGGTGTAGCCATTTGTATCTATCTCTTATCTGTCTCCATACTTTTGCCATGAACCACTATCCTAAACAGCTTTTACAGCAGGAATGTATAAGAGGGTATCAACATTCAATAATGACAATCAATAACTACCTCATTCACAACCTTAACATGAAATTAAAAAATGTCTAGCCATAAAATGCATAAAGAAACACAAATAAAAAATGTAATAGACAAAAAATAATAAATATATTAAAAAAAATCTATCTGTTATAGAAATTGTGATAAATTGAATGAAGAAAAAATCTGGTTATAGATTATGTGAATAAAGAATATATATATATATATATATATATATATTTATTATAAAAATTTAATGCTATTTGAATTTATTTATTTTAGGGCTAATTCTATAAATATTTATATATATATATATATATATATATATATATATATATATATATATAATAATTTATATATATATATATATATATATATATATATATTTCTATATATATATAAATCAGGCAATAATTTACTAAACATCAAAACATATATTATATAATTAAATCTAAACATATATTGGCATTGTTCATCAATAATTTAAGAGATATTAGAAGGAAGTTATTACATGTTCAATTTGTATTCATATGACTTTCAATTTCACAGATGTTAATCAAAAATACAAATTTTAAACACAAAAGAAAGATTTGAAGATAGAGATATTTTAATTATCTAGCAAAAGAGAACTTAGAAAAATATTAAAGGAAAATTTATGCAAGGATAATATGAATTAAAAAAAAAAACAATAATATCAAATCAAAATATTTTAGGTAAAAAAGAAAAAAGAATAAAAGATAAATAATAATTTGAATGCAAGATAAATTACAAAATATCTAATAAATCTACAGATTCTACAATAAATACTACTATCAATCTCTGTACAAAATGGAAAAAAATATTAATATCAAAACTACAACAATATCACCAGAAATGGGTTATAAAAATAAAAGAAATTGAAGCATAGAATGGCAACATTTGAAATACCAGAACTGAATATATAAAAAGAAATACATTTATGAAGATCAACATTTTATCTAAAAGAAATATACTTAAAGAAATCCATTCATATATGCAAAAATGGAATAAGTGCTGAATAAAGATATTATGGATTTAATTTGATTTAAAAAAAATAAATATAAACAAATCAGATTGAAAGTAAAACATTAATATATTAAAAGCAAGAATAACTAAACTAACTACAGAAAAATGAATTTGATTTACAAAAACAATTGGATAAAATAATACATGCCAAATAACAATAAGAATTGGTGATTTAATTATAACATAATTAATTTCACTTAAAAAAATACATAAATAAACAAAGAGAGAAAACATTAACGAAATATGTAATACAATGCACATTATGATAAATGGTTAATTAGAAATTAGATTAAAGATTTGTTGCAAACTTTGATAATAAAACATAGAGAAATTTTAACAAAACGTGAAAAAACAAAGTTTTGATACTCTTAAAAAATTTTTTATTTACTGAAAAGATTTCTTCAGATTCTTTTTATTTGAAATGGTGTGGAGGTGCATTTTCATTTGGCTGACTTAGTTTTAAGTTGTTCCCAGTTGTCCCAACGGAGGTTTTTAGAAAGATTCGTTGGGTTTTTTAAGCCAAGGGACTCTGTATTCTAGATTTTAGTTTTGTCTTGGTGATGACTGATTTTATTGACTGATTGACTCAATTTCATTAGTCTTGGTTTTAATTATCTTTATTTGAAGTAGGATGTAACAATTGGAATTTGATTTAGAATAAGGAATGAATGTCAAAGAGAAGATCTAGACATCACAATGTTATAAAAAAAAGTACAACTAACAGAATCCATTTTGATAGTGGACTAATAAAAAGACATAAGTTGACAATTTTCCATGGGCAATAGTTGGTAGTTAATTTGGTCCATGGGCAAATATTAATTTTATGGCTGAAGTTAAACTGACCATGTTTTTAAGAAAGAGAGACCCATATGCATTTTTAATACACATTTTTGAAGCGATTCTGCAAATCAGAATGATTTTATGACAAATTAATTTATATTTTTTTATATAATTAAACATAATGATAATAACAAAGTAAAAGGTCAACATCCAGTTAATGACAAAATGGATTCATGGCTAATCAAACAACAAATTAAACCACAATTGGAATGTATCAAACATTTGGATTAAATAAAAATGAAACAGGTGTGATTTTTAACAAGATTTTTACAAAAAAGTAAAAAGTGTAACTGTGTATCAAGCTCCTGGGCTTAATGGCACATTAAATGTAAAATGTCTTTTAAATGATATATTGTATTATTAATTTTAGTCTATTAGTTTTTATAAGAAGACTTATTATATATATATATATATATATATATATATATATATATATATATATATATATATATTCATATATATTATACTATATTTTTTCAAAAGTTTAAGTATATGTGGTTCTTCTTTAAATTTGTACACACATTCACAATGGATTGAATGTTTTTTTCATTTTTTTCATTTAATGAAGCAACTGTGATTGGTTTATTAGTTAATCTATCTGTGTTTAAATAGCCTTATGTGCATTGTCCATTTGTTCTGAAGAAGTGTGTTAATATTAAATGAAAGAAAGCACTCAACATATACTACAGTGTTTGGAGTTTTATTTGAGTCCTGATTCACATTTTCCACTGTTTTAGTGTCTTTTTGTTCATGGATTGGTGATTGTTTTTGATTATATAGAGAAATTATTAATTCCTGGGAACAGAAAGGATTTGTTTGTTGACTCCAATGTATCATAGAACTAAAAGTTTTAGATATGCAAGTAATTAAAACAACATACAAAATTTTACAACAGGACTGGCTAACTTTATAGAGTATTCTGTCATATTCACAAGATTTAAGAAGAATTAACAATTCTTCAATTAAAGAAATACCTAAATTTACAAAATACATATATGAAATCATATATAATGACTTTGACATGGGAAACAGTATTTTAAAATTTTACAAAATATTGATAAACTATAAAACAACACCCAAAACCTCATATTGGAAATATATAACAAAAGGACACTCAATACATTTAACTGAAGATATTAAAACAAATACCTTATTATCGATAAAATATACATCCTTTATACATTACTGGAATGTTTTAATTGGAAATGCTTGCACAGAGCATTCTTAACCCCAGAAAGAATCAGTAAAATTAGTTCTTCCATAAAAGGAATATGTTAGAGATGTGAGCAAGTACACATTGCAGGTCTGAACCACATTTTATTTGAATGTGTTAAAATTATGCCATTTTGGAATGGTATTAATAACTTTATACAAGCTTTATTTAATGAATCATTTTATTTAACTAAAGCTCTTGTATTATTAAATGTAAACAAAGGTCCTCATTTGAATAGGTCAAACATGTATCTAGCATGGACTATACTTGCAATTTCAAGGAAGTGTATAACAAGAAGATGGAATACAAGCACAATATCAGCTTTCGAAGACGTCTACAGCCTACTGAAGACCATAGCATTATTTGAAATTAAAATTAAAGAACTAAAATGTATCCAAAGCTATTTATCAACAACCCTTGGGGAAAAGTCTTATTGTTGATTGACACTATACAATAATTGATCAGACGCTCTGATAATGGATTGGACATACTTATAAAGTAACTGAATATATTAAGATCTGTTATAGTGTCAGGCTAATGTAAATAGTGTACATAGTTATTTAAGATGTTATGTATAAATTCTATGGAATTCATTCAAATGTATTTGAAAAATAAAAAAAAAAATTAGAAAAAAAGAACAGGGAATTGCTCTTAGTCTCTACAAGTTAGGATTCTACTCCTTCCAAATGTCTGTATAGGGTTTTCTTAGCCAAATATATTCAAACTGTGACAATGGCTGTTAGCAAAGAGTCCCTTCCTGGCCTATAAAGCTGGAGGCTTGCCCTGCTTTAATAAATTTAGGACTGCTGAACATAAACTGTACCACTACAGTGTTTAATGCCATCATTCACACCTGCAGAAATGACCTATGCTTTGTTCCATTTTATACTTACAGTATTAGTTGTATGGTCTGCCTTATCTCATTTGAGCCTAATGCATGTGAAATGCAGGATACATACAGAGTGCTGTTACTATTCTGTAAATTACTGGCTTTACTGAATTTGTTTACTCAGGTCAATAGTTAAGTAGCTCAGATGTGTAAACATTATTTAAATTAAGCAATCAAGGCATAAATCTTCCTTACATGTTTAAACTGAAATATATTATTGCCTTGAAATTAAGTATGACTCCTGTTTCCAAACAACATTTGTCTAACCTGTAGCCCTCAGGAATCTGACACTCTTATTTAAATAATAGCTGGTAGGTGGGTTAATAGCGATCTTTTAGTAGATCAACAGTGAGATACGTCTTTACAGGAGGGACATGCAAATGAGAAGGAAGGTGTTCTGTTTTCTTTTGTGCCTGAAAACCGTTAGTCATAAATATATAATCTATTTGCAACTTCATATGGTTGTACTTAGTTGGCAGTACTGTTGTTAGAACAAACAGCAACAGTTATTAATGTGCTATGCAGCATTTTATCCCTATTTCCTTAGTAGCATTACTACTCCAGAAATTAAGAAAAAAATTGTTTCTTATGATCTGGAATAAAAAATGTATTAGTCCACAGAATCCACTATCCTGTTATAAGGTATTGTCAATACTGCTGTTTAACTGCCATTAAAAATAAATTGCATGTGTTGTGCCTTGTGGATTATGATAATAAAAAATTCCTTTGCATTGGAAATAATGCAAAGTAAATAAACTGGAAGCTTTACAAACACTACACAAAACTATTAAGAGAACAGAATATTTTAGATTTTGAACAGGTTGCTGAAGGTGCATTCTATATGCTTTTTCTAATTTCTTTTTTTTTTATTTCCAGCCACCTCATGGATAATAAAGGTGATCCCACTTCTGGCAATGCTACTAATAAAATCAATGTAACAGCTGAAGGATTATGGGACATGTTAATGTCAAAACGTTCTACTCTTCGTTTTTCGCGTCAAAATAAACTTATGTTGCTTATGGTTCTGTAAAGATTCAATTTCCGACTCTGGCTATCAGTGCATTCATCATAATGTTACAGGTCATGAAAATCAAGTAACTTGAAGATGCATGTTATAGCACAATACTGACACTAAACAGTACGTATCTTCTTAAGCCTTAGAACAAGTAGAACCACTAAGTGCTATTTATTCTTAAAATATTAACTTATTGTCTAATTATTTTATCTAATGATAATCAAATCCAATTTGCTGCTGTGCCATTCTCACATTACAGACCTGTGTGCATTACATGAAGTCGGTGTTAGTTGTTTGCCTTGGGTTCAGTGAGTTGGATTGTCTTTCTGAAGGAGCTAGAAATACATTCTTAAATTGATGACATATGTATGCTTAAGCCAGCAGGCCACCTTTGAAAAAAATGACATGAAGGAAACTGTTCCTGCAGTTTATCAGGTTTACACTGATTAGATTCACCTGCACTATTCATAATAATTTGATAATAATGTGTTTTACTAACAACTTGCACTATATACTAGCAAATAACAGCTTGATGACCTAAAGAACAGTTTGTCTTCTGATGCAAAGAAAACCAAAACAAAACTGACAGGTAAATATTACCATCTCATGTCAGCTACTGAAGGCAAAATTAATTGTATATCTTTTTTAAGTACAACTGATAATTTCACTTCTGTAATTCTTGTTAATAAATTATATTCCTTCCAACCTAATGTTTCCTGTGTTTTAATTATCTGTGAAAACCATAATAAAAAAGTGTGCAATAGTTCTGACTTTTATGATGATGAGATGCAGCATATTTATAAATAAAAATGCATTAAAAAAAGTAAAACAAAACAAGCAACAAATTTAACCATAGTACAATACTAATCACAGACATACAAAAATGCTTGCTTCCATAAGTGAATGCTGGTTGTCCACATTTTTTATCTAAATGTATTCATTTTATTTTATTTTTTTAATATATTCTTTTCATTCTGAGATTTGCAAAGGACTTGCATCCTCCCCAGGAACAGTTCTTTTGCCCAGTGCTTGCAGGATAAGCTCTAGCTGAAAGCACCTCTGAAGTGGTTAAAGCTGTTAATCTAAAGTGATAGATGGAAATCTGTGCAACCATATTCTGTAACATTAGGCAGTGTTTGTAGCCTAAGGGCAAAACTCAGAAAGGTTACAATCAGGTTTGTATGATGCATGCACCTCATGGCAGACTTTCTACATTCACACACAGCCGTAGCACCATCATGCTTTTGTATGAAGATGTGCAGAATCAGAATGAGCTGTCTGCATGGCTGTGCCAGACACTAATAAGGTGCTCCTTGGGAGAGGTATGGGCTAATTAGCCTTGTGGTCTCCCTTAGAACTGCCTAGTGTAAGGCATTTAGATAGCCTAGTGATTCAGAGAATTGTTCAACTGTGTAAATTAGCATGTTCACTCTTGACTGCTCATGTTAATGAACACCTTCAAAACGCCATGTTCATCCATGATAGTAAAGCTAAGTGCTCAGGAGTTTGGTGTTAGGAACTGTATGCATATGTGTAGGTGAGGAGATGCTTGTGTCAGTGTTTGTTTAAGTGTGTTTCTGGCTGGTAGTTAGTAGTAGGGAAGTTAGTAGGCTAAGGGTGTGTGTGTGTGTGTGTGTGTGTGTGTGTGTGTGTGTGTGTGTGTGTGTGTGTGTGTGTGTGTGTGTGTGTGTGTGTGTGTGTGTGTGTGTGTGTGTGGGGGGGGGGGGGAGTGTGCATATTTTGTGTGTTTATCTGTTGTTAAGTTAGCTGGGGAGCTTAAATACTTCCACACATCCTTAGACTAATGAGCAAAGCCTGCAACATTCAGTCAGTGGAATATTACCCACCAGCGATCTCTTTGCAGATATGGGATGGGGGGACACTACTAGCCCCAGAAACTGCACTGTCTTTTCATGCCTTAGCAGCACTTAAATGTAATGTGGGCTGGATGGAGGACTAGACACTAGGAATGTTCTATATCGCATGCCTGAAAGACACATTATTATAAAAAGTGGATCAGGGAACCACTAGCCACCAAGGATAAATCTTTAACTATGTGCCTTAATGACACTTAGGGGTGGAGGGATCGCTAACCATTAGGATTAACATTTTTAACATGATGATCTATATCTATATAACATGCCTTAATAGCACTTAATAAAAGGAAATGGAGTGGAGAAACATTAGATGACAGGGACATTGTAAATAACAATCATTAAGGCCATGAAGTAGATTCCAACCCTGTACTTTGTTATACCAAGAGACAATAATAGACCTCTGCACCACCAGTGTCCACAAGGGATATAGTGGAAAAGAAACATTAAGGCTTCTTTAAAATATTCAAAATAAAAAGCTGGAAAGAGCCAAGCCTTGCATCCATGCTACAGGAAGCATCGGGAATCACATGCTGCGCTGTTAAGTCAATAGTGCAATTTTTTTTAACATATATTGAGGATCTCAGGTATTATTCAGTGCCTGCAACTGTTCACATGTTATGAATGAAAGGGATGTGAAGAAGAAGACATGCCTCGTAACTTTGTATCCAATGAAATACACAATTCCAAAAGTAATTGTGGGACAAGGACACATGGAACATACCTCTCAATCTCTTAGTGTAAGAAATCTTGACAAAGTCAAAATTAATGGGGGAACAAAGGCCCCAAAATTTTGACAGATTTTATATATTGCTCTTATAAACTTTGACATTTGCTACAATAACAGAATTTGTGTTAGCATGCATTTTCTGAAGGATACGGAGTCTACAACTTAAACTGCATGCTATTATTTAGTGAAGTCAATCTTGAGTAATTTGCCAAAAAATGACAAAAATAGAAGGCAAAAATCTGGACATTCTGTGAAAATCTGGACAGCTGAAAGGTATGATGTTGACAGATTTAAATTATTCACCTTAGAACATCACTAGAAAAAAACTTTAGGGGCTGGTGTACCACATTTCAGAACAAATGTCCTTCGTGACAAGGTTTCACCAATAAGTGCATGATTACCTCCTCAATTGTATAAAAATGAAAGATTTATTCCACAATAAAGCGTAAAGTTAAGCACTTTCACCCACTACACTGTGTGTGCATAATTAATAACAACACTACGGCTTAAATTCAAAAGTTGGCACCAAAAAAACTTTTTCATTTAAAGTGGTATGCCCATACTATTCAAACATAACATAAGAAGAATCAGAGAGAATTGTTTGAGGTCATTGGCTGACTGAGGTCACCTGGACTACAGCTTAGACTAAGCACCTCATTGGTTCTTTTGAGATTTCTTTCTTAAAAGCTGTCTCAGGTTTCAACTTTCTGTTAACTAAGAAGTTAAGTTGTGAGTGTTTCTGCCATTTCACACTGAGCTAATCAAAGGAAGGACACTGAGCAAACTCGGAACTATAATATATAACATTAAGTATTCTGTTTTTTCCTTATTTTGTTCTTTATTTCTTTGTTATTTATAGCACTTTGTGTACTGTGTATTTTTTTAGCTAGTTTCATTGTGTGTGAGGTATTAACTGGAAATTTTCCACTTTTATTAAGCATCTGTTGGGTTGTTTGTTTATGATAACTTGTTGCAGTTAAACTCTTTTTTCTAGAGGCTCCTTTAGCTGTGGCTTTGCAGTTGCTCACCCTTAGTGTAAATTTGATCTGGGGCCCTCCTCCCAGTCTAGTGTCATTACCTCATTCTACTCAGTACAGGGAGAACATTTGAGAAGGCCAATCAGCTTAGTTTCTGCTACTCCTTTCTCTCTTTCCACTAAAAAAAAAAAAAAAAAAAAAGGTAGTCTAGAGATTTGCTGTGTCCAGGACTATTTGTAGGCTTCTAGGCCCCCAAGCCTTTCTGTGTTGGAGGGAAGCCTTCTAGCTTAATTTTGTTTCTTAGAACTAGCCAGTTTTTTGTTTCAGCACTTGTTCAGAACTTATTGTAAGCACTAAATAAGCTACAAATTACTACAGTGCTCAACTTTCCTCACTATCTAGAGGAAAACAGTTTCTAGTACTTAACAAATAAGCACCTATCCAGGCATGTCTAAGGATCAGCCCCCGGTGTTTTCTCCTGTCTACCTGATGAATCTGGGCATCTTGGGGCAATGCAGTAATTGCCTCATGTACACAGACAACCCTCTCCTCCTACCACCCAACACTACAACCTGTGAGAGATGCACTTATATAGCCAAACTGGAAGCAAAGCTCTCTTCACCCAAGACTGGACTAGACAGTCAAGAGGAGAAGGTAAACACTTGCACCACACCACACTCAGCACATAGTCCCTCAAAACCTACACCACCAAAACACACACATAGAAACACAAAACACACACCTACATTCACAGAGGCTCTCAGTAAAAACCTGCTCAAGCAACAGGGACCTCCAAAGCAGAAACACAAGCAACCTCCACCCCCCCAACACAACCCAAATGACACATAGCCCACAAACTCAGTGTGCCACTCAACCACAGCCCATAAAGCATAACAACGTACCCAACACTCTAGTCATAGGTGACTCTATAGTCAGGCACACTGATGTTCCACTCACCAGGCTAAATAAGGAGAAAGTTACTGTCAGCTGCCTGTCAGATGCCAGGATCCGCCACATAACGCATGCACTCAGGTCACTCCACAACAAGTACAGATATGACTCTGTCATTGTCCATGTTGGTGTGAATGACCTGAGACGTACCTCCTTGGACTACATGAAAAGGGACATAGAGGAGCTGTCCGATCTTGTAGCCCAGGCAGGTATGACCCTACCACTGAGTAGCATCCTGCCATCACCCAGAATGATACCACTGTACAAGGACAAAATGATTGACTTCAACTATTGGCTAAGCTTCTGGTGTCATTCTAAGGGGATCCAGTATCTGTCTGCCTGGGATGACAAGATCGACAAGCCACGATGCTTTGCCAGAGATGGCCTGCACCTGTCACCCTGGGATTCCAGAAACTGGCTAAGGCTCTAGCCACCCCTATAGTGCCTTTTTTAGGCAAGGTTCAAATGACAAATTCACCACCCTAACAGGTACATGCAAGAAGAATCTGAGGGTATTGCTACTCAATGCTAGAAGTCTAAACCTCAAAATGCACTCTCTCGAGGCACTCCTTAAAATGGAGAACATAGATATCTGTGCAGTGACAGAGACCTGGTTCAAGGCTCCAGAAAGTACCCCTGCATTACCAGGCTATAATTTATACCACACCCTTCGGCCACCTAACCTGGACCGAAACACTAAAGGCGGAGGCATGTCCATATTCATTAAGGATATCCACACCTCCAGGCCAGTTGCTCAGCATAATGCATCCGAGATTATCCAAGTGCAACTAACTCTGGGCAAGACCGCAATCCAAATTGTAGCTTGTTACAGATCCCCCACCATGCCCCAGGATTCCCACTCCTCATTTCTTATTACACTGGAAAATAATAGGGTACAACCTAACACCCTAATAATGGGTGATTTCAACTACCCTACCATTAACTGGGAAAACTACTCATGTACCAACTCTTGTGCTCAACGTTTTCTGGAATTCATAAATTCCAATGCCATGGATCAACTTATCCACACCCCCACCAGGGGCAGCAATATCCTAGACCTGGTTATTACCAACACGGGCAACTGGTGCTCCACACCAGAGGTCAATTCTTCATTGGTCAGATCCGACCATAAGCTAATCACCCTAGACATCCACATCACTACCTCACCCCCCATTAGGGAAACCACAGTAAAAAATTTCTCCAAAGCCAACTTCATGCTTCTTAAGACAGAAGTGGCAAACTTCACAACACCCATGCTGATGGACAATAGAGGTATGACTGCTGAATCCTACACAAATGCACTTTATAAGCACTTACATGAGTGCATGGATCATGCAATCCCTAACAGAACCAAGATGCTATCCTCCAAAAAAAGGAAGCCAATCTGGTGGTCCCCTGTCATAAACAAACTCTACAACAGAAAAAAGAAACTGTTGCAAAAAAGAGTAAAATCCCATGATTGGAGAAACTCCCTGGTCAGCTTCAGTAAGAAGTTGAGATCCCTCATAAAATCCTGCAAAGCTAGTTATGAAAACAAAATCGCCACTGACTCTAAAGACAACCACAAAGCATTCTATAGCTATGTCAAGAATCTCAATGGCAACACTCAGATATGATCTGAGTTACAGCACAATGGCACTAAATATACAGAATCAACGGATATTGCCAACATCCTGGCAGATAGGTTCAGTGCTGACTTTACCCCTCTGTCATCCCCTAAAGGGACCATCTCTATACCAGAAGAATGCAAAGTTCCTGTAATCACGGCTGCACAGGTAAAAAACACACTATCCAAAGCCAAGAACAGCATTCATGGGACCTGATGACATCCCAGGCTGTGTTCTACATGAACTACAGAACGAACTGGCACCCTACCTAAGTACCATGTTCAGTCATAGCCTCACCTCAGGCTATGTGCCCACTGAATGGCACACAGCAACAGTTATCCCACTCCACAAAGGGGGAGCCACCACAGACCCCGGAAACTACTGCCCCATTAGCCTAACGAGCGTGGTCTGCAAGGCTATGGTGCATATCATCATTGAACTTATAAACAATGACATTGGTAATCTCCAAACTCAGGACCCCACTGATTTCAGGTTTGTAAAAGGCAGATCATGTCTCCCAAACCTGATAGACTTCTTTGAAGCAGTCACCAAAGCCGTAGATGAGGGTAAGGTGGTACACACAGCCTATCTAGATCTCACCAAGGCTTTTGACACCATCCCCCACTCTGGAATTATAGATAAACTCACTAAACTAGGTATAAATCCCTATGTCACAAGATGGGTTGCCAAATGGCTCACTGACAGAACCCACACTGTGAAAGTAGAAGACTCCAAATCCAGCTTCAGACCAGTGACAAGTGGAGTACCACAAGGTTCAGTCCTGGGTTCTCTCCTGTTTGGTATCTACTTCTCTGAAGTACAGGCCAACACAGAAGGTCTTTGGCTAATGAAGTTCACGGATGACTGCAAACTAGGAGCCATAATTAAAACTCCAAAAGATGTGGACATCCTACAAAAGGGCCTTGATGAGACAGATGCCTGGTGTCAAAGCCATGGCCTCAAGCTCAATGCCAAAAAGTGCATTGTCATTCCTTTTGGTAAAAACTCAGTACTCATGAACTACCACATAGGTGGTAGTCTACTTAACACGGAAAGTGTGATAAGAGACCTTGGGACACAGGTGGACAGTAGTCTCTCCTTTGATAATCACATTGCCGCAGTAGTCAGGAAATCCTTCTATGTGGCACACCTCATCACAAAAGGTTTCCCCTCTACTCATCACTCATTAGACCCATTATAGAGTACAATGCCCCTTTTGGTATGTACCTCACAAGACATCTACAACAACCGGAAAGGCCACAGAAATACCTCAGAAAGAGGATTACCGGCCTCAAAGAGATGCCGTATGCAGACCGTCTCAAAAAACTGCAGCTTTACTCCGGTGCATATCGCCTACTCAGAGGCGATCTCTGCCTAACACACAAAGCTATGTCAAACCCAGAGCTTTTAGACATGCTCCACTTAAAGAAATCCCAATCCCTATGAGCTACATGCTCTAGGGACCTAAACCTCATCACCACAATAAACAGAACATGCTGGAGGGATAGATTCCTGTCCCAGAGACTTCCCATACTCTGGAACTAACTACCTATCTATATCAAACAAAGCTCCTCATTAGCACTCTTCAAGAAAAATCTTGATGATTGGATGGGAGATAGGAAATTCACCCCTGGGATCACTTTTGTGGCTCTGCTCGACAGTGGCACAGGAAGATAATTTTCTTGGGTGGCGAAAGCCAGGGTACCTTTGGCTAGGCTTATATAGGCCCTAGGGCCAATAGCCTAGTACCTACCTATGAACCTATGAATAAATTAAATTAAACAATAATACACTCATTTATCATACATAAATTCTACTGCACAAACTATCGATATAATGTATTTAATGAATAAAATATTCCTAAAAAAATTCATTAAAAAGAATTAATTACGAAGAACATGTGTATATAACTGATGTAAATAACGTTTCATACATTGTAAAGGCATTGAAGAATATTGTATAACCAAGAACATCATTACATATTGTGCTGAACACATAATGTGCTGAATACCTATTGTACTAAATACATGATATGTATTTTATCTTTAGTGCAACATTATTTTATAGTGTACAATAGAGGACAATTGTTGTGTCTTCATTCAGTGTGTATTCTGTTGTTGCTACAAAGGACATTTGTTGTGTCTTCATTCAGTGTGTATTCACATTTCAAAACAAGCATATTGGTCATGATCAGTAAGAAGCGCAAGTGAAGAAATGCTAACTACAGAAAGCGGAGAGTTCAATATGAACTGCATTAACTCCAAAAGTATAAGAAGGATGCAGTCCTTTTCATCTGTTTATAGACAGAGACTGTAATGAATGTAGGATTTATTTATTTATGTGTGACTGTATGTATGTACGTATATATGTATCTATGTATGTGCATAATGCATGTTTGTTCATTTTTTTACTATGACAGGGACAAGGTTGCACAGACAAAAAAATATTCATTTTACATTGCATATGAGACAAAAATACACAGATTACATAAAAGGTTGGGGTTGACTACAGTAGATTTGCATGATGTTTAGAAATAAAAATTTGCAAGCCATAATTTGTAGTTTGATAACACAGTTTATAAAAATAAATTATCTTTTTTTACAAAATGATACAATGGTACATGAAATGAGTTAAGAAGGAAATAAGATGAGAGAAAGCAAAGACAAGTATATACTTAAATACAGCTTGTGGCCTTACTGAGAGTAGAGTGGCAAGCTTGACAAGAAGCAGATGGAATGAACATTAGGAGGATTTAAGTAATCTGACCTATAGAAAGTTTTTGCAATGTCTCTGTTTTACCAGATATGCTTTAAATTGGGGCTGAGTTTGGTGTAGGTATGGAGATCCATTTAATCTGTCTGGTAACTTTTGCCAGAGTTTGGGGGCTACAATGAATAAATTGTGGTTGGATCAATCGAGCTTTGGTTTAGATGTCTTTCCAGTGGGCCCAGATTGAGAGTGGTTCCAAAGACTGTAGGAGTGAGGTGATAATAATTAGTTTAGCAGTGAAGGGTGTGAGAGTGCTCTGATGCCACGGTTTCAGTACTAAAACAGGGCCAACTCTTTGCATTAAAGGCAGCCAGTTAGCCCTTTTTATTAAGAAGCAGTTGTTTGGCTTAAAAGAATTGACTATGAAATGACAAATTTTGTTTCTGAGTGATTGGAGGATTGAGGGTTTCTTCTTAAATGCTTTGGCTATCAGTAGTAGTTCATACTCAAACTGGACAAGTAATATCCCTTTGTCTATGACAGCTCTAGTTGAGAGGAAAAGTGTTGTACTGTCTTATAGTCTCAGAATAGTAGACACCTGATTTTTGATCTTGTGTAATGGACTTGAACCTAAAAGTTCAGGGACTGATCTAGCCATATACTCAGATAATTGAAGGTAGTAGTGGTCTTGAAGAGGTTGTGCTGGTCTGTAATGATTAGTATGTCAAGGGTTTTGATAGTTTTTGGTGGGTGACAAAATTCATAAATGTATTTTTATTTGGGTTAAGAAAGAATCTATTGGTAATGACCCCAAGTGTTAGACGGTCTTTGTAACGTTTTTTTTTTTTTCAAGGTTGAAGTGATTGGGGATGAGCCTATACATTTTGTTTGTTTGTTTACCATTTGTTAAAAAGGTAGATATATTGGTCTAGAGACCCTTTTCAGCCAAACCCAACCACTTAGCATTGAAAACAGGACTGTGCAGGGGTGAAATTAGTATCAAAGAAAAATATACAATTGAAGATTTAGATATACATTTAGACAATGCACTTCACCAGAAGTTATGATAAGAGGAGTCACTGAATTACATTAATATATATCTATATCTATATATATATATATATATATATATATATATATATATATATATATATATGGATCTAGGACTTTTGATCGAAAGATCAAAAGTCCGAATCCATTATCACCGAACATACTTTACAAGCACTTTCACAGAAAAAGCGCTTACGGTAAAGTAATTAAAAAAAAAAAAAAAAAAAAAAAAACATTAAACATACTTCTATGAAGGGGGCAAGCCCCCCTGCACCCCCCCCACTCTCCCTACTTTAATATTCTCACTCTGAGGTCGCACTACAGTGGGGAAAAGGGAATTTTTCCTTATCTGCACCATAGTACAACCGGCACAAAGAGCATACTTTTCCAAATGTGCTGGTCGGTGAACAGCACTTTCGATTAAGTATGCTCGATGTTTTCTGCTTCGCTGGAAAGTGCATTCGGGGATCTGTATGGATCCCATATATATATATATATATATATATATATATATATATATATATATATATATGGGTCTACTGCATTTCATCGAATACCACGTATTCTAAAAAGAGCAGTAGACTGCTCAGTTATGTAAAAGTGCACTTATTTGAAAGTGCACTTTCACAAACTCAGCTTCTACAAATGGATCACACCACAGTGGAGGACAGCAGGAAAACATGCTATGTCCTCCACTGTGGTGCAGTAGTTATGGACATTAGGGTTAGGGCGCAGGTCATGGTAAGGGGATAGCTAGTAGGGCTATCCCCTTACCATGACCCGTGCCCTAACCCTAAGGTCCATGACTACCGCACCACAGTGGAGGAGCCTGTCCTCCACTGTGGCGCAGTAGTCACGGACTTTAGGGTTAGGGCGCGTGTCATGGTAAGGGGATAGCCCTACAAACTATCCCCTTACCATGACCCACACCCTAAGCCTAAGGTCCATAACTACTACACTAAAGTCAGTAGTAGCCTGTTCACTGAAGCAGGTTTCGCAAAAGTGCACTTTCGATTAAATGCACTTTCACGTAACCCAGTGTCTACAGTGTATTTTCGAACTTATACAGTAGACCCATATATATATATATATATATATATATATAGCGTGTATATGTGTATATATATATATATATATATATATATATATATATATATATAGAGAGAGAGAGAGAGAGAGAGAGAGATAGGTATAGCTAGACAGATGTAGATAGATAGATATATATATATATATAAACAAACTTCTTTCTTATAAAGTAAAAGAAAGACACTCAAAGGCAAAACTGATGCTAAGCACTTCCATTCTTTAATGATATCTTGAACTTGTTCAGAGCTGACAAAATTTTAAAAATGTCAGGTATAAATAAGCTGCACAAGGTAGAGAGAAAGATGTAACCATGACAATAGCATACAACTTCTGAGAACACAGTGAGGAAAAAAATAACCAATCAGAATCTGCATATTTTGTACTGCGGCATATACATTAACAAATATAAGTATAAAGTAGGAGTGGTCAGACTCCCCATCTCAATGCACGTTTAACATTCAGGTTTTCATTGAGCCCAGGAGGGGTCTCAGCATTAAGTAATAACTGCCACTGAAATTCTTTCAGTTCAAGCAAAGTCTCACAATCTCCAAAAACTGGTTAACGTGTTCCAATATGAGAAATTTGAAATCAATAAACTTAGGGCAGTGTAAATTGTGTCTTCCTACAGCGTTTTTTTTCATCTTTATTGCCGATAGCTTCCAAATGCTCTTTTACTCTATCAGAAAGCTTTTTGATCGTCTTACTAACATAATATGCTTTGCAAGAATTACACACTGCTACATAAACTAGAAACTTAGAATAGCAATCAAAATGTCTTTACAGTGTTGAAACCTGAACTCAGAGCCAGTATAAATATATTGACATACTACACATTTGCTGCAAGTAAACATGCCCTTAGTGTCACTGTTTTCTACTTGTAGTACAGAAAAATGTGGGTTATCTTTTTCAAAAGACATATTCAGAGTGGTGGGGGGTTTTTTTTGAAGGAAAAGGTAGGATTATTCCCTAAAACTTGCCATAAATCTTTACTAGACCTAATGATGTTCCAATTTCTCTGCACGATGTTTTGAATGCCTTGTTCATCTCTGCAGATAGGAAAAGGAAAACTGCAGTTCCCGTTAGTGTTTTCAGTTTGATCTAGTGTGTTTTTAGGCACTAAACTATATGTGAGTATAGTTCTATGTTTAATGTGCCTGTGAGATGCTACTTCTGTGAAAACTTCCTGCACTAGTTGTTCATGGCAATGTCTCTTCACAAACAGGTGTGTTAAGAACTTGTTTTCTAAAAGAAAAGTATGGTCATCAGTGATAAGTCGTGATAGTCTAATAAACTGACCACGCAGCATGTTCTTTTTCATAAAGAATGGATGTTGGCTGCAAAAGTCTAAAGAATTGTTTCCGTACATATCTTTTCTGTACACATAAGAACTAAAAAACCTTGTGTCATTGTCTATAGAAATCTTGGTGTCAAGAAAATTGATTACTTTTCCACTACCTGATGTGACAAAATCTAAGTACAGAATACTGTTGGAGAGAGTATTAATGAACAAATCTAGTTCAGTTTCAGGTCCCTCCCACACAAAAAAAAATCATCAATGTAACGGCGGTAAATATGAACTTTGTCAAACCCTGGCAGATGGATTAATGTCTCTAATTCCCATGTGCTGAGCACCAGGTTGGCAATATCTGGTGCCATCTTGGACCCCATACCCACACCTTTTATTTACTAATACATCTTGGTGTTAAAATAGAAAAAAGTTGTTAGTTAAAACTGCTGGG
The DNA here is from genome assembly GCF_019279795.1 of Protopterus annectens. NCBI lineage: Eukaryota > Metazoa > Chordata > Ceratodontiformes > Protopteridae > Protopterus > Protopterus annectens. Next base: position 1,700,611,408 of record NC_056726.1, on the reverse strand, counting down.
GTCAATGTGATTAGTGTTTCAATTCTACAGGTGCTGAAATTGGTGTATTTACTAAGAACATTCTAGGAAGACACAGTTTACGCTGTACTAAGTTTAATGGTTTCAAATTTCTCATATTGGAATAAGTTAACCAAATTTTTTGAGATTGTGAGACTTTGCTTGAACCGAAGAATTGTGATTGCAGTTATTACTTAATGTTGAGATCCCTCCTGGAGTCAATGAAAACCTGAATGTTAAATGTACATTGAGATGGGGTGTCTGACCACTAACACTTTGTACTAATATTTGTTAATGTATATAAAGCTGTACAAAATGTGTAAATTCTGATTGAATAATTTTTTCCTCACTGTGTTCTCAGCAGTTATATACTGTTGTCATGGTTACATCTTTCTCTCTACCTTGTGCAGCTTACTTTTACCTGACATTTTTTTAAATTTTGTCAGTTCTGATGAAGTTCTAGATATCATTAAAGAATGAAAGCATTTAGCATCAATTTTGCCTTTGAGTGCCTTCTTTTTCTTTTAGTTTATAAGAAAGAAGTTTGTTGTTTTATTAGTACCGTTCTTTGTTTATGTTAGTTATCGCAGTTTGGTTTTATTATATATATATATATATATATATATATATATATATATATATATATATATATATATATATATGTGAGTATACATGGATTTGGTTGTAATGCCAAATTTCGAACACATGTGCGAAAGCAGAATGTCAGATCAACATAATTGCAAACGCAATTATGTTGAAACGCCAAACATCCCCTCTTTTTGACCCATTGTAGCACTTGTTTAGGTGGTAGAGTGGTCAGAAATGTCAAATTCCGAATTTTATACGACATTCCGACCGTTCAACACCTAAATCTTCGACATATAAGTTTGAAGAAAACCATGTTCGACTATTGGTTGTATGACCAATTGCATGTAAACCAGATATATATATATATATATATATATATATATATATATATATAGATAGATATATATAGAGAGAGAGAGAGAGAGAGAGAGAGAGAGAGAGAGATATATAGATATATATATATATATATATATATATATATAGATTATATATAGATATATATATATATATATATATATATATATATATATATATATATATATATATATATATATATATATATATATATTATATATATAGATATATATATATAGATATATATATATATATATATCTCACATGCATATTTCCAGTCAGTAGCAGGGTCATAAGCATTACTTATCTTTAATATCCTTAACTGAGTTTATGAAAACAATCAAACTCGTTTATTTCCATCTGGTATGCTTTAAGTTGCTTCATTAATATTCCTAGTTCCAGATACCTGGTGCTATTTTTGTGAAGGATTTTCCTATCAGTTCCCATGAAAATGTGGGTCAAGGTAAAGTAGCAATGGTGGCAGTCCTGAGAGAGAAGGGACTAATCTTTTTTTTACAGCCTTGTTTTTTTATTTGGTTTTAGAGATGTAAAGTGTCTATGCTGAAGAAGTTTAAAAGATATTGCATATGCATTAGGAATGTAGGGCTTGATGTAATTACTAACTAGTTACACTTGGTAATAATTGTGCAGTGGTATTCATTTTATTTCTGCTCTCTGAAGAGCGTTAGTGTTTTGAGTAGAGAGTAGGAAAGTCAGTGGTAGAGAGTTCCCTAATATTGGCACTAGAACATTTATAGCAAAAGCCTATCTTGATTCCTTTCAAAGTAAGTGGAAATTGTCTATGCTATTTTTAACTTGGCTATCATTTTTCTTTAGAAATGGCTGAGTCAATTCACAATAGTGAAAAACTTGTGAATTGTTGCATGAACTGAGCCTCATTTATTACATTACTACTGCACTTTTCTGTTTGCATTTTACATGTCTGGGGAACCTATGTCTTGCAGTGTCATTCACAATAGTGAGAAAATTGTGAATTATTGCAGGATCTGAGTCTCATTTATTACATTTCTTCTGCATTTTTCTGTTTGCATTTTATCTAGTCTGGGAACCTTAGTTTTGTAGCATAATTTGCTATAGTGAGAACATTGTGAATTGCTGTAGGACCTTAGCCCCATTTATTATATTTCTACTCCATTTTTTTTCTGTTTGCATTTTACCTAGTCTTGAAACCTTAGTCTTGCATTATAGCTCACAGTAGTAACAGAATTGTAAATTGATGCAAGTTTTGAGGCTTAAATATATATATATATATATATATATATATATATATATATATATATATATATATATATATATATACTTTTACTGCATTGCAGTTTACTGATTGGATTCCTCTTTTATCTCCTATAACCTGTGCTAAACTGTGCAGCTGTGATTTGCATTGCCTTGTGTAATAGAAGACACTTAAGAGTTGTTACTTTCCTTATAAAGCTTCCTCTGCTAGTTTCTTAAGTATCTACTTGTGTGCAGATCAGCTAATTTGCCCACTGAGAAGCATTACCCCAAGAGTGTTGTTTAAAATCAATCATGGAGCTCTCCTCCCAACCCGATAACTTTAATCCCCAAATGCATAAAATTTATAGATCATAAAGAAGAGGATCCACAGCCATGGATGTGCACTTTCCTAATGTCTCTGTTGTCAGCCTAGTGGAAATGGGCATCTTGAGACAATTTATCAATTACTTCATATTTCCTGACAACCACCTTATTAATAAACAGACTGACAACAGTGTGTGTGAGAGATGCAATTACACAATGTCTTTGGAGATGAAGCTCTCACGTATAGGCACTGATATCTTCAAGCAGATTGCCAGTGACACACACACTACACCTAATATAAATCAGACACATATGCTCACATATGCTGAGTTGCTTAAATGTAATCTAACCAAATCTCAGTGACCTCCCATACATTACCCTCAGGAATCTCCCTAACACTTTACAAAGACAACACTCCCCATAACACACACACAACCACATTTCACAACACCTCAGTCTCTAAGACCTTAAGGCAAACTGCCACACAACCCAAATTATTGGTTATTGGAGACTCTATTGTTTGACACACTGATGCCACCCCTCCCCCCAACCAGGCTGAGTGAGGAGATTACCACAGTCAGTTGCCAGTCAGGGACAAGGATTCACCAGATCACACATGCACATCAGAATATTGAACCACAAGTGCCAGCATGACTTTGTCCTAGTCCATGTGGGAGTTAATAACCTGAAATTTACCTTTATGGACTATATGAAGAGAAACATGATAGACCTTTCAGTTTATGTGTCCCAGGCAGGTATGAGCCTAGCAATGAGCAGTATTCTACCTTTTCCAGTGATGATACCACAATATAAACAGAAGATGGTTAGGTATAACAATTAGTTTAGCTACTGGTGTCACTATAAGGGGGTCCAATATTTGTCAGCTTGGGAGGACATGATTGACGGACCTCGCTCCTTTGCCATAGATGGTCTGTAACTGTTTCCATTAGGGTTTTGGATATTGTCCAAAACATTATCCACCCCACAGTTCCTTTTTTAGTCAAAGCCAATCTGATAAACCTTCCAACATAGTATATTCTAAGCAAGATAAATTAAAGGTGTTACTGCTTGATGCTAGGAGTCTTAACAAGAAGCTTGACTCCCTCGAAGCACTCCTCAACCTGGGGAGTGTTAACATCTCTGCAGTTACTGAGACATGGTAGACATCCTGGCAGTACAAGGATAGAATGCTTTCCACACATTTAGACCAGCTACCACTAAAGAAGAGATAAGACATGGAGGTATATCGATCTACATAAAAGGTAAGCACGCCTCAAGATTTTTCAGACAATGCGACATGCTTGAGCTACTCCATGTCCGACTAACCCTAGATAAAGTCCAGTACCACAGCCTTGCAAGCTATAGGTCCCTATCTATGGCCCAGGATAACCATACCACATACCTAAATGTACCAGAGTCACTCACAATTCAGCTCAACACCATATCCATGGATGATTTCAACTATAACACCAAAGACTAGGATACATAAACAACCACTAACCTGCAGGCTCAAAGATTCTGGAATTTGTCATGGCACACACCCTATAACAGCTAGTCTGCACACCTACTAGGAGTGAAAATATCCTGATCTGGTAGTCACAAATAGGAAAAAATGTTGTACACCCCTTCCATCAAACAATGTCCTCACTGGTCAGATCAGATCACAAAGTCATAACCCTTGAAATAAATATAAAGGCTGAACTCTCAGCAGTCCACATAACCTTTAGGAACCATTCTATGGCTACCTACCTCCTATGATAGATTTTCAAACTTTAGGGTCTAGTAAGGCAATGCATGATCTGCACACTGCATTTTAATTTCAGAATCATGTAGGATTGGAACTATGGAACTTTGATTACTGAGTTTGTAAGAAGAGATTACCAAATTTGTAGCAAGAGTGTTCCTTTATTAGTTTGCCTGTCAGAGATGAAACTGTGCCACTATGTAGAATCTTGAAAACTGAGACCATAAAGAGTAAGTCAGATCTTTGTATGGCTAAGAATCATTTTCTTTTTTGTAGTATTGTGCAGTGGAGTGCTTGTTTGGTTTAATTTTGGGTTTCTAATACCATGACAGGGATGGACCCCAATCCTAAGTCAGGTTATGATTAAAGTTTGTACAATTAGCATTGTTTCACTCTTTGATGTTAGCCAAAAGTGTTCTTCGCAGCACCCACAATGTGTCAAGAAGTAACTCCTTCTTCAAGTCATATGGAGTTACATGTATTGGCTGCATGTCTAAGTATGACTGCAGATTCTTTTTTTATTAGACCCATTGGTCCCACTAGTATTGAACTTTCTGGGTATCTTTCTTCCACATTGCTCTCATTTCTGCATGCAAATCCTGATATTGTATGACTTTGTGTGTTTCTGCACATGTCTCTGCACCGTAATCACTAGGTGTAGCAATTTCAATGATTAATGCTATGTTTGTCGTTTTTTCATGGACTACTATATGGTGTTTTCTTACATCTATTTTTGAACTTTTGGCAATAGGTGATCCCATGTACTGACAAAAAAACAAAACTAGTGAAAACATAAAAGAGAGTGGATTTGTAGAACTAAACTCCTTTATTGGTAAGCACTTTCGCTGGCAAAAGGTAAGCCAACTTCTTCAGACCATCGAAAAACATACAAGATACTTTTGATGGTCTGAAGAAGTTGGCTTACCTTTTGCCAATGAAAGCGCTTACCAGTAAAGGAGTTTAGTTCTACAAATCCACTCTCTTTTTTGTTTTCAATAGGTGATCCCATGTCATGTAATCAGGCTTTGTGGTTCATGTTTCCAATCTACTTCTCTATTATAGCATTTGCACAATCCCTAACGTAACACTCTTGACATGTTATTGTCCCTTTCAGTGTAAAAGGCCTCTGCCATTATTTATCACATCCAGTAAAAAGATGTGAGACTGTTCCCAAGGACCTACATTTGCCTGTTTCTCCCACAAATTCAATGGACTTTGTAAACCAATGTGTACATAGTCCATTATCCTGAGCTGCCATTATTAACCTTTCATCTTTTGGTTTCAACTCATCCCTTCTTAGGTTCATAGGTTCATAGGTTCATACTAGGCTATCTGCCCTAGGGCATTTATAAGCCTAGCCAGAGTTGTGTGGCTTTCACCACCCCTTAGGTTGAAGAATACTATACCCATTAGTTTGCCATGCCTCTGTCCAGCAGTGATACAGAGATGATCCCCGGGGTAAAACTACGATCTCCCATCCACTGGTCAAGATTCCTCTTGAACAGAGCCAGCGAGGTGCTCTGTCTCACATGGACCGAGATTCTGTTCCACAGCATAGGGAGTCTCTGGGTGATGAATCTGTCCCTCCAGCACGCCGTATTTATATCCGTGTTGAGGTTTAAGTCTCTTGCTCTTGTGGCTCTGGTGGATTTGGATTTTTTGAGGTGGAGCATGTCCATTAATTCCGGGTTGGACATGGCCTTGTACGTCAGGCACAGGTCACCTCTGAGCAGACGGTATGCGACTGAATAGAGCTGGAGTTTCTTCAGTCGGGCAGCATATGGCATATTTTTGAGCCCCTTCATCCTTTTGGTGAGGAACTTTTGGGGTCTTTCCAATTGCTGCAGGTGTCGGGTAAGGTACATTCAGAATGGAGCATTGTACTCAATCATTGGTCTGATAAGTGAAGAGTACAGGGGAACAATGACCTCCCTTGATCTGGATGTGAATCCCTTCATAATCAGGTGGGCAATGTAGAAGGTCCTCCTAACCACTTGGGCAATGTGAGTGTCAAAAGAAAGGTTACTGTCAACTTGGGTCCCCACGTCCCTGATAACCTCTTCTGTGCTTAATGGATTGCCACCTATGTGGTAACTTGGGGATACCTTGTTTTTACCAAAGGGTATGACTATACATTTTTTGGCGTTTAGCTTAAGGCCATTCCTATGCCAAATCCTGATCAGCATAAGATTGTTCAAGAAGATCAATATTCATGCCAGTAAACTTATAATTTTTCCAGATTTTTTCCTTTTCATTTGATCCTTCTCTTTGTATTCTTTCTTTTGTTTTTTTGGCAAATTGAGAGTCTGCCTAATTGTTATCAACTTCTTGTTTGATTTCTATTCCTACTTGACACCAGAATGCTTCTTCTAAACAAAGCAGGAGGGGTCACCTTAGACTTCCTCTTCTCAAGTTTTAAAACTTTTAGTTTGTTTGAATTTGATGAGGTCAGCAGATGTGTATGTAGTCCCAGGACTGCAGATCTACACATGCAATCAGTTTTGAGAAGATCCATACCTCCTTCAGAGTGAAGACTATATTTATTTATTAGTTATTTATTTGTTTGACATTTGTTTACTGGGAAAGCCAGACTAGGCCAGAAAGTGCCCATTTTCAGCAGAGGCCCGGGGAGAAAGGCTCCACAATCAAAATATGCATATTTTGTGTTTAATATTTTGTCTGTTCTGCAATTTGTTTGAATGTTGGTGGTATCCTGCAATTCTATCAGAGAGAGTGGGGTTACATACTTGTATGCAAATTTTATGTTAATTTGCAAACAGATTTGCACCTACTTTTTATGGGTTTTTTTGCAGATTGTTGATGTTTCCAGGTTCAGAGGTATGGTGTGCACTAGCCCTACTGACTATGTAATATGTAATCTATGTAAGCAGTGTCTGCTAAACTCTCGATGCACATACTAAGGAAGAAAGTTATCTGTACCATTCTGGTGTTTATTCACATTAACATTGCAATGAAGGTGCATGAGGTGGCCATATTAATAGAAACATATTGCCATTTACAAAAAATCAACACAGATACTTGTTGTAGAAAGCAATGCCCTAGAAAGGAAAGTTACCAAACCGAGGAATGATGACGATACAGAGCGGTTCCAAAAAGTTACCTTGAAAACCACCACTGACAGGAACAGAAATACAATGGGTGTGACATTGACGTACCCCTCATTCTCCTGATTGGACCTTCCCTAACTTTAGATCTGGTACTGTACACTGACTGTCCACTAATGGCTACAAACTACTTCGTGGACCGTGAATGCACTAGCACTACCCAGGATACAAGAGCTTTTTTCGCCAGCAGCTCGGCAGCCATATTGTAGGCACTAGGTAATATTAGATTGTCTAACATTGCCTTAGACTGACCAATACGATACGCAACAACTACTAGTACTAGTTCCAACATCACCTATGTTTTGAAAAACTCCCGCCACAGTCTCTGAGCCAACAGGCAGTCACTCACTGCCTCACAAAGCTGATGCCACCATGAACGCCCCTGCATGTTGATGACATTGCATAATGACATCAGCCATCACTTAAAACTGTAAAAGAAAAAAATGTGAATTAAAGAACCAGCAGGAAATTCATGGCACCCCATTGTTTTGCCCTCAAAACTGGTAAATACCAATGAATTCGGTATGGTTGAGAGGTATGGTGCACACATATTATTTGGTAACACTACAGAGGACTAAACATGAGCAAGTAAGACAGAATGTTACTGAATGGTGGAAGAGAAGGCAGAGGAGAAATGACAGGAAATGGAGTGGGCAGATAAAACCAGACAAGTTACTAAGGCATGCTAAAGATCAAGGCCAAGATTATTACTGGGTGGTAGATGACAGGGGGTCGAGTTCAGGACAAATAAAGGGAATGAGGTAGGCATGTGCCTACCACTTCATTATGTACATCTGCAAACCCCAAAAAGATGTATCACTACATTTAATGTGTGTGTTAGCTATTTGTTCTGCACTGTTTGAAGAGCTACAATTCAATGCACTCTGAACATCATCATACACCACAAAATTCATCTTTCAATCAAGCTTTTGCCTCACATTTCATCCCCTACTCTTTCTTCAGCTTCTTTCCTAGTGCTCTCAACTTAATATTCCCTTCATTCCTGGAAAATAATTCATCCACTGACTTGCTATCTCAGACTTCACACAAACTACTGCTAGCTATATCACCACCATATTTCTCATCTCCCCTTCTTACTACTCATTGGCAGTGCCAGTTAAATATAACCATCATTTATACACTAATCTAATCTTATAAAATACGTTCTTACATATTATATTCTACCTTCCATACCCACTTCAACTCCTACCACATAGCAAATTCTTGGCTCCATCATCCCCCTTCCTCACATTTAGCAGATGTCCACAGAGAAAACACTGTATTTTTCCCCCAACCTGGTGTTGTATACCACCTATGCATCATTTGTTTTTTCAGCTGTTCTTTTTTTAACCTGACAGTGTGACCTTAGTGTATATAAATAGCAGAAATTATGACAGATATATATTCCCACATGGGTATCCAGGAAGATTTGCCTCCTTGCAGAAATATGTTCAAGTTTTTTTTCCTCTGGATTGTGCATTTAGATGTCTTACGTAGGTGTTTCCCAGATAAAAGTTGTCTTTATTCTTCATGGCTGTTAAATGATTGTTAACCTATCAAGGCAGCATTTTATGCAAAAAGAAGCAAGTAGCAGTCCTTCAAGAAAATGAGGTAGACCCTTTACTAACACCTACTCAGATGATATACAAAGCTGTCACTTCAGACCAGAGATTAAGATGATTTCAAGGAAATTTAGAAGAAATATTATAGTGTGAGAGTATATTCAGCTGGGGTAGACATACCATGCTCTGCTCCTAGTTTCATCAGCCCTGAATAACTCAGGAAGTGCAGAAGTGAACAAAGTAGAAACAGCCATCTCAGGCCAAGCAACACACAGACTACAACGGTTGCTCTAGGTAGTGGTTAACTGTTTATTAGTGCAGTTATAAGAATAACCATAAGGAAAGAGAAAGTGACAGAAGGAAAAAGATGTGAGGGATACAGAAAGAAAAACAATGCTACTTGCAAGAATACTGCAGTATGAATTTATTACAAAGTGAAGCTAGTGACTTCAAATAAAAAATAGTTAAAACTTGCAGATCTGACAATCAGAAATGTACTCTTTGAAAACTGCCCATGTGCATTTTCTGCCACGTTTTCTTTTCTTACCCTCTTTGTTTAAGATACGTCACTTTGTTGTTGGTATCTGATTCTTCTGTGCTTTACAGTAGCAATGACTGCCTGTATCACTAGGTGGTGCTACATTACTAACAGAAGCAGCACTAAATAATTGCATTACTTTTCAAAATATGCTCCCTTCAGGGCACTGTTATTCCCCAAAACCTTTAATTATTTAAGTCTAATCCTCTTATAGATGCTTTTTGGACCGATGAACATACTGTGTATTCATTTGAGGCTATTATGTTATTATATGGTGATTAGATCATACTTACCTTTTACCTTCCAAAGCAGTGTTTCCCATAAAATGCCTTGTGACTTAAATGGTTTAATTCTATGCATTACTATATTTCATACTGAATGATAAATTGTGATCAGTGCAATATAAATGTTGTTACTTGCCTAGTTATAAAATGTTTTTTTTGTTTCTGTATTTTACTTAAATAAGAAAATAGGATTTCTGACATCTTCAAAATCATTATCATATCATCTATATGCAACCAGGGATAGCATCTTATCAACACAGCACATCGGTGGCTAACATTAATGCAGAAAACAGACAAAAAAGTCAAACTCTGCAGTTCTAAAAAAAACTGCCCTTGTAGACCATTTTAAGCCTAGCCGCTTTCCCATTTATTGTTTGAATTAACCTATGCCAGTCGGTGTTAGATTGACCTTATCCATCCCATGGCTAATAATTATATATTACCCCTAGTCGGAATATCTGGAATCATATCATAGATAACTTGAGTGGACCCATACATGGAATAAGGCATTTAGGAGCTGCCTCTGTCTATTAATACTTCAGGGGGCAGATCTGGGGAAAATTCTGCTTCCCATCAATAGATCCAAGTTGCCCTTGGATATGGACAAGTGTGAGCTTTGTTTTACATCAATGGGAAGTCAGTTCTAGAGCAGCAGTATTCTCTGCAACATATACTTGTTCCAAAAACATGTTATATTAATGTTGCCAAAGAGGTTTAGATCCCTGGACTGTGTATTCTTCATATGCTAACAAAGTTTAGCTCACAGTACACACTGTGCCCTAAATGTAGTGAATAAAATAATAAAAAGACAAAATGATAGGGCACAGTTTTAGACAGAAACCAATGTAAGCCAACCAGCCTTGTGTGCGACGAACCTTTCGGTCAAGCACGAAAATAAAATATAGCACAGTCACCAAATGCAACTCAACCGAACACAAGTACAAAGGTACTGGATACGTCTAATATGTTGCATTAGTGACCAATGTTGAAAGCGCTTGCTGTTTGGATGTAATAAAGGTGTTTTACATATTTACGCAGAACGCTTGGTTATTTATGCCGGATTTTGGTTGCAAGTTATTGTTCCATGGAGAAGACAGTGATTAAGATGTTTGGTAAACTTTTAGACTAATGCAACATATTAGACGTATCCAGTACCTTTGTACTTGTGTTCGGTTGAGTTGCATTTGGTGACTGTGCTATATTTTACTTTCGTGCTTGACCGAAAGGTTCGTCGCACACAAGACTGGTTGGCTTACATTGGTTTCTGTGTATTCTTCATGCCATTTCACTTTCTGATGTGCAGTAAAGCCATCAGTATTGGGATGGAGGATGCCCTGTACGCCAAACACTGGTCAGCTCTTATCAGTCTGTAGGATATTAAGTATAGTGACAGTTATATATAACTGGAATGTGCAGGCAAGCTGAACATAGTATTAAAAGTGACACATTTGTTTAACATTACACATCCGCAAAACTAATTTTATTGAAGAGGAAAAGCTAATTTGAATAAAGGAATAAGAGCTAAAAACTACTTTTCTTTTAGTTTTGACTTAAATAAATCAGGCAACTATATTATAATAATGAAACGTGTTTTTTTCTCACATTCAGTTGCATACAAAAGCCAGAATGAATTTTAGAGCAAAAATGACATCCTCTTTAGCCTTGCTGGCTATATTACGTCACCTTAGTAATGGTGATAGGAAAAGGGTACTAATCCTGAAAGAGGAAATGATCAGGAATATCATCCACTAGAGGGGCATTCATTTGGAACTGCTTACAGTCAGGCCAGTACAGAAGTTTCTGAAAAGAGAAAAAGTCTTAACATATGGCTAATGATGTTGCATATTTGTCATCCTCTTGCATTATCTCTCCTACTGAAGATTTTTTAAGACTTTAAGAAAATAGCTTTTAACTCTCCAGATATAAACTCTTCAACCTTTAAACTAGAGGTTTACGTGAAGCCTGCTGAATGCATTAATTAGTAGATGTACCTTCCATCTCTAGATGCCATAAAAATAATCTTTTGTTGATTTTCCTTTATCCCTACTTCTTTCTGGAGATGTGGACTCTATCATAGGCTCATAGATTCATAGGTCTAGGCTAGCTGCCCTTGCAGATCATTTAAGCCTAGCCATTTTTTTTGTTTGAATAAACCTGTCCCCTTTGTTTATGGATTGGTCTTATCCATCCCACGGTCAATAATTACATATTACCCCTAATGAGAATAGCTAGGATCATACCATAAATAATTTCAGGGGACCCATGCATGGGATAAGGCATTCAGGAGCTGTCTCTGTCAATTAGTAATACAGGCCCAGTCCTTTGATAAATTTTCTGTTCTCCATCCCTAGATTTAAGTTGGACTTGAAAATGTTCAGGGATGAAATTTGTTTTATGCGGATACGGAGTCTAATACACAGCAGTGGTACCCCTGCAAAATGTACCTGTCCCACCACCTGCTGATGTTGCAGAAGAGGTTTAGATCCCTCAACTGAGTATTTCTGATGCCATTTCACTTGCAGATGTGCAGTAAATCTATCAGTAATGAGTGGGAGGATAACCTGATTGCCAGACAAAGATCACCTTTTAGCACTCTGTAGGATACCGATTATAGTGACAGAGCTTTAAGTTGGTCCATAAAAGACATGCTGTTTAGGTCTTGTATCATTTGTAAGGTACCTCTGTAAGCATTCCAATTGTTGCATGTATCTGGACAGATACATGCCAAAGGGGGCATTATATTAAATGACTGGCCTAATGAGGGTTGAGTAAAGGGTGACAATGACATCATTACGTCTAGACACAATCCCTTTGTTTATAAGCTGTGCATGCAATATAGAAGGGCTTTCTTAAACAATAGGTGCATGTATGGTTCACTTAAGTTCCCAAATTCCAAAAAGCTGAGTAAACTCTTAGGGGTGAATTGTCAATGTGGTAGTTCCATGGGGTAAATGACTTCCCAAAGGATTCACTAATTCATTTTTTGGCATTTAGTTTCACATTAGTTATTTTTTGAGACAAACCTTTTCTACAGAATGACTAAGTGATTTCCGGATTCAACGATGACTCCTAGATTACAGTCATCTGCAAATTTATTCAGTCACAATGCTTTGGTATTGGCTTTTACTTTAGAAAAGTAGATGCCAAACAGGTGAGGTCCAGCACAGAACCCTGAGGACTCCACTGGTGACCGAAGTAACTTCTCCCATTTTGATTATGTACACTCCATTTGTGAGCCAGATGGCATTCTAGCAGGTGACATAGGGGTTTATTCCCAGTTTATTTTGCTTTTCTACTCTACCTGAGAGGGAAATTAAGTCAAAAGCTTTGGCCAGGTCAAGGTTTGCAGTGTATACCATGTTGCATTCATCCATTGCTTTAGTGACCTTTTTCAAAAAATCTACCAGATTCAGTAGGCATTACCTGCCTTGATAAATCTATTCCAGTGAATGGAGGTTTCTTATATCATGACTGATTAATTCCATGATAAAATATTCCATAAGTTTGCATATTAGGCTGGTCAGACTAATGGGTCTGTAACTGCCTGGAGTGAAAGGTCCTCCCTTATGCAGGGGAATGACTAGAATCAACTACCCCTCGGTTTATTCCTGTTCTTTCACTTAAGAGAATTTAGAAAGCAGGATTGTGAATAAACTACTAACTGTTACATGTTTACCCAAATATAGGCTTTGGAGGCTGTAAGAAGAAATTAAAAAATAGAGCTCTTGTGTTCCACAATGTGGTCATAAAAAGATACATTCACTTTACAAAAAATCATGTTATTATTTTTAATTCTGTTTTGACACAAAGAAATGTCAGTAAACATCATGAAAAGACTAATTTTAAAAATGTTTGCACCAGAAATTCATCTAAAAGTTGCCCAACATGAGATGGTAACCTCCTATATTTATTTATTGGCATTTGATTAACGGGATAGTCCATTGCACGAATATGAGAACATTTTCAGTAAAGGCTGGGGGAGAAAAGCTGCACAAAAACGTGTACAGAAAGAAATAATTAGCATTTGGTTAAAGTGAATTGTTTGTGTCTTTTGGCTTTTCCCAGTTAGGGGTCGCCACAGCGGAACTCCGGTCCGCTAATGATTGACAGTAGACTTTTACGTGCTGGCTTGCCGGGCCTAATGCACAACCTTCAATGAAGGAACACCCGTTCATGCATATCGCCACACAGAAGACGCTCTAACTGAGAATCGAACAGGCAACGTCTAACTGTGAGGTGACAACGCTACTGCAGCACCACCACCGCATTCAGCAAAATATACCACAAATGTTAAGTATGTCAAATTGTTACAATTATTACAGGCTTGAGTTACAGCATGAATAAGAAAGATAATGAAAAAGCTAGGATTATATGAACTACTGCTAAAGAAGAGGAATTGTTTTAATGGGGTATTTTTGTGATAGTGACCCATAACGAGTGGTGTACCCCAGGGATGGGTCTTGGGACCTCTGCTGCTTGGGATATACTTATTTGAGGTGCAGGCCAAAACAAGTGAGCTATAGCTGACCAAGTTTGCAAATGACTGCAAGCTGAATGCTATCATCAATTCCCCTAGTGATGTGGGCATCCTCCAAGTGGGTCTCCTCCAAACAAATGACTGGTGCCAGAAACATAGCCTCAAACTGAATACTAATAAATGCATCATCATCCCCTTTGGGGAGACTGCTTCCCACAAATTATAACATTAATAATAAGGTCCTAAGCATGTGATCAGTCGTGAGGGACTTGGGCACCCAGGTTGATAGCAAACTGACCTTTGACTACCATATTGCCTCTGTTGTATGGAAAGCTTTCTACATGGCCCACCTCATTAGTAAGGTTATCTCATCATGGGATAAGGTGATCATAACATCTGTGTATTCTACCCTTATAAGACCCATTATTGAGTGCAATGCCCTTTTTGGCATATACCTCACAAAGCACATGCAGCAGCTGGAAAGACCACAGAGGTTCCTCTCCAGGAGAATCCAGGGCCTCAGACATCTACCATACAGAGATAGGCTAAAGGCCCTGTCCCTCTACTCAGTCTCCTATAGACTCCTCAGAAGTGACCTCTGTCTGGCATACAAAGCAATCTCAGACCTCGCATTAATGGGACTACTGCATGCAGGTCAAGCTCAATAAAAGTAACCTGCACAAGTGACCTCAACCTTGTCTGTGACATCAATAGGACTTGGTGGGACAAATTTGTGTCCCAGAGACTCCCCATTTGGGGAATAGGCTCCCTCTTCATGTCAGAGTACCACATTAACTCTTTTTAAGTGCAACTTGGATAACTGGATGGGGAATAGAAAATGCACCACTGGGATTCCTCCTGTGTCCCTGATGGACAGTGGCATAGGGCACTGACTTGTTGGAACTTGAGCTACATTCTTGGGTAGGCTTGTAAGGGCCTCAAGGCCCATAGCTTAGCAACTTCCTATGATCCTATGAATTGAGATGGACAGTATAATGTATAGGTGGAATGGGAGTAGAGGAGGTTAGGATTTAAAGTCTGGAGGCTCGGTGCATGTTGCAGTTCCAGGATGAGGACAGATGCATATGTAAAGAGGTTTTGAAGGAAGATAAGACTTGATTAGTTCTAATTGCTAATGGGAGGGCATTCCAAGCTCCAGCTATGGTGTAGGAGTATAGAAGCTCACTGGCAGCTAGTTTAGGTTTGTGGACCAGCAAAAGTTGTTCATTTTCAGATCTGAGAGATCTTTTGGGTAGATAGTTGATAAATAATGAACTAAGAGCAGGACAAAGAAAAGGTTTATGGATTATTTTATGTGTAGTTGTCAACTGCAGGTAAGTGAGGTAGTGAGGGAGCTCAAACAATTTAAGGGAGAGAAGGGATGTACAGTGGTGAGTAAAATATTTAGCTTTTGTAGAAAACCTGTCAATTTTGTTACAGCATGTCACAATGTTAGTTTTTAGGGAGGAATGAAGGTTAGTGAGTAGTGGAGCATCATAGATGAGAGAAGGGAGTAAGTAACTGATCACAAGGGTTTGTCTAGTGGAAGAGTTAAAAAATGTTCGTAACAATAGAGAATGCCTAGTTTCTGATGTGCCTTACTAATATTATGTATGTGTAAGACAAATCTCAGAATTTCTAGATTTGAAAAATGCTTAGTGATATATACCTGTTTACAAACCTTATAAAAGATTTTTTTCTGGTTTCATATCTTGTTAGAATAGTGGACATAGTTCTAGTTATTGTCCCTGAAGTCCAAACAAGTAACCAAAGAAATACAACCGGCTTTCAAGAACTACACAAAACCAAAGTCAATACGGAACAAAACGTGGTGCTAGTTGATTAATGAAGCAAGTATTTTTTTAATTAAGTAAAACGCTTTTCGTCGCTTTCATAAAACAACTTCCTCAGACAATACACAAACTCAAAACACTCTTTAAATAGTAAAAAACAGTCACGTGACTGTGTCAAGCCGGTAATATTAGTTTTACTAAGACCTAAATGTTTTGTTACAAAAGTACACTTTAATACATTTAAACCTGATGTAATTTATATAATTAAACCACAAGTTAAAAACTGAATTCAAAACTATTCAAAGAATATTAAACAACTGAAGTTAAAGTAAAAACAAAAACAAGTTTTTAAAAGTTTAAAATATGTTAAACATACATATGTATATGTCCGTGCACCTAGTACTTTTACATGTTGAGGTGTTACAGAACACTCCTACGTTGGTCTAAGTTAATACACCTAACTTCTGTGTCAAATAACATAAAAGTGTGTTGTTATTATGTTCATTTATCTTCGATCTAAGCTTTTTAATTTTAACAAGCATGTTATGTTGCAATGGTCATTTAGACCAGGTGGTATAAAGGCGTTCGTTCTAATCTGCCATGATAACTCTCTGTTGTCCAGTATTAGACTATAAGGACCTCGTCTAATATTAGATTTAATGGAATTTATTGCTGTAAACATAAATTTGTGTCCTGGATATTTCATAAGGTGTCTAGCCAGAGCGTTCTCACTTTTGCCCGTATTAGTAGCGTATATATGTTCATATATACGCTCTTTAAATTTTCGCTCTGTCTTTCCAATGTAGAAAACATTACACATGGAACACAGAGCGACATAAACAATCATTTTTGAATTACAATTTAAGTTATTTTTTAATTGGTATTTTACTTTCTTAATACTGACTACCCTACCTGTGGAAACATGTTTACATATACTACAAGTACCGCAAGTAGTCATACCTACAAGATTAAATGGTCTTTGGTCACTCATAGATTCCAATATTGTTTTTAAATTTCTACCTTTCCTAAAGACTATTTTTGGAGGCTCTTCAAAAATTTCTTTTAATGTCCTATCTAAACTGAAAAGTCCCCAATTCTTATATAATATAGTTCTGACTAAAGTAGAGTCAACACTAAATTGAGTTATAAAACTGCATTCAAAGTTGTTACCTGGAGGTAAGTTAGAAGTTTCATCAAAATGAGATGTACCACTAATGAAGCTGTTCATATTATTTTCACAGGGGTCGGAACTTTCATGTTTGTATAAAATAGGTTTAACAATACCCATAAGTCTTTTCTGATGTACTTCGTGTGTTAATGTTTCTACTAATACTTCGGGGTAACCCCTTTGTTTAAACATTCCTGCTAGTAGGTCACATTCGATTAAAAAGTCGCGGTTGTTGGACACCATCCTGGCTGCTCTAATTAGTTGGCCTTTGACAATGGACCTTTTTTGTACTTGAGGATGTGAACTTGTGTAATATAAGAATGCATTACAATATGTGTCCTTTCTGTGTATTTTTGAAATGTATTTACTGTTGGTAACATCTTTAGTTAAACAAATATCGAGATAGTCTATAAATCCAGTCTGGAAGTTAAAGGTGAATTTGAGAAATCTAGTGGAACTGTTCAAATAGTCAAGTAAGACATTAGCTTGATCTAAGTCACCTTTAAATAAAATAAAAATGTCATCTAGGAATCGAGTGTAAAATATAATCCTAGACATATGTGTAGTGTTATTGAATACATGGTGCTTCTCCCAATACGCCATCACAGTGTTGGCTTAACTATCACCACAGGGGGAGCCCATGGCAACCCCCTGTTTTTGTAAATAATACGTGTTCTGAAAGGTAAAATAATTGTTGGTTAGAATAATGTCCAGTAGTGTTTCCACTAAGTGGATCTCTTGATTATTGGCCTTTTTGTCATGTAAAAATAGGCTCACCCATTCCAAGCCTTCCAGGTGGGGAATTGATGTGTATAATTCTTTCACATCAATAGTTAAAAAGTTGTTATGTGCATCAAAGTGTAACTCGATGTTATAAAGAAATGACCAGGAGTCTCTACAGACTTGGGTTTCACTAGCCAAATATTTTTTCAAAATACTGTCTACAACCTTAGCGCAGGGGTAGGTAATCGACCCACGTCCATCGATTAATGGTCTAAAAGGTGGGTTTGTTAAGTTCTTATGGATTTTTGGCACTGCAAATAAGGTTGGAATACGTGGCCATAAGATAGTCATGTAATTGTATAAATTCATGTCAATAATTACATCTATGAATAAGTCGTTTATATAACCCTTAATACGTTGGTACGCAATATTGACTTCATTGACTGAAGCTATGTCATATGCTTCACAGTCAAGGAGCTTATGAACTCTGGCTACATAGTCACTAGTGTCAAACACAGCTATACCACCCCCTTTGTCTGGTTTAATAGACCTAACTTGTAAAGATCTGAACAAGACCAAAGCTAAATTCTCGTCATGTGTGATGTTAACTGTACAACCCTTGTTTTTAAATAACTTATTAGATTGGTAGAAATATCTCAAGTCTAATTCTGTAATATTTTCAAAAATGTGTAATAATGGATGAAGTGGAGGGTTGTATGTGCTTGAAACACGAAAGGTGTTATCAACATGTTCAGAATTCCTAAACAAAATCTGCAAGTTAAGTTTCCTCAAGAAAAGTTTAACATCCTTTATTGTTTGCACTAGGTCAAGTCTGTGGCTAGGTACAAATGTGTTTCCTTTGGCTAGAAGTTCAACCAAGGCTGGGTCAATTTCTATAGATGAATAGCTGTAAACATGGAAGTCACCCACTTTGTTCTTTAAAACAATAATTTGTTGTTGTGACGGTGGTACTACCTCTTTCGTTTATTGTTCTTCCCTTGTTGTTTTTTTTTAAAACAGTTGTTGAATTTTTTTGGAATAGCCCCAGATGATGTTGCCTTGGAAAAATTTACAGTTTTTTCATACCCATTGTTGTTGTTAGAAACATACCTCCCCCCTTGGTTATAGTTACCGTCTCTATTGCTGGAATGGTGACGTTCACTTCGTCTCACTTGGTTAGGTTCAACATCAAGGCCTTTTACCATAGTCATGTTAGAATTCTGGTTGTTTGTGTCATTACTATGGTCATCATGGGTGGTATTATTACTGCTGTGGCTTGTTGTAGAGTTTGATAATGCAGCCCCTACCTGTGTGCTGTGTGGCATAGGATAAGCAACACAGCCCTCATATGCCAACTGATCTCTGTTGATTTTTTTGACTTTGTTTAATTTTGAACGGTCTAGTAGTTGGTCTATACTAGCAAAAGTTCTTTCATATTCAAATTTGTATCTACAAAAGTCATTATGGTTGGT
This sequence comes from Protopterus annectens, assembly GCF_019279795.1. Lineage (NCBI taxonomy): Eukaryota > Metazoa > Chordata > Ceratodontiformes > Protopteridae > Protopterus > Protopterus annectens. The sequence continues at coordinate 1,700,592,023 of NC_056726.1, read as the reverse complement.
TACAAGGCAGTTGAGGTCAGAAACTGCACTAGAAAGTTGTGTAATTTGAAGATTGTAATGTTTTACCATTAATTTCATGACGTTGAATCCTTGCTGGTCAAACAGTGAGTTTAGTTCAAGGTGGAAGAGAGAGTAAGCTATTAAACCAGTTGGATAAAGGTAGTGCCTTAAACCTTTGGGTACAATTTGCTCTTTTAGGCACTGTTCAAAATAGATAGTTTCTAATTGAAGCTTTTTAAGTTTTAATAGTTTAACATCTAAAAGTTTCAACTGGTTAGTTAAATCAATGGAACTAACCTGTTTGTTAGATGTGTTGTTGGCCGGTAGTCCATCACTGTTATTTTCGTTGAAAGTAAACTTTCTCGTGTCGCTAATCCATTCATGGAAGTGTGGACTTCCAATAAGCCCATCAACGCTGGAGTGATTCCCCGCCTCTATTCTCAGGGCATGTAGGCACCTCCCAGATGGTTTATTTTGCTGATTTAAGTCAGTGGAATCAATGTCTAAAATGCCCATTTGAGTACTAGGGATACGCCGAGAGAGCTGTTGACTTCCCACTATGTTGCCAATACCAGCATGTTGTTGACCCGGCGGTATTGAACTGTTGGAATTGTTTGAAATATTTGTATTGCCCAAGTTAGAAAACTGTGTATCAAAACGAGCTGAAAGATCTTCCACTCGTTGAGATAAGGCGTTAATTAAAGCGGTAAGATTCAGATGTTCCAGCTGGGATTGTGTAGGGTTAAACAGTACCGGACTGTTAGACCCGCTAGAAATTCCTGAAGCCATTAAACACAAAACAATCTGAAGACCAAACAAGTAACCAAAGAAATACAACAGATTTTCAAGAACTACACAAAACCAAAGTCAATACGGAACAAAACGTGGTTCTAGTTGATTAATGAAGCAAGTACTTTTTTAATTAAGTAAAACGCTTTTCGTTGCTTTCATAAAGCAACTTCCTCAGACAATACACAAACTCGAAACACTCTTTAAATAGTAAAAAATGGTCACGTGACTGTGTCAAGCTGGTAACATTAGTTTTACTAAGACCTAAATGTTTTGTTACAAAAGTACACTTTAATACATTTAAACCTGATGTAATTTATATAATTAAACCACAAGTTAAAAACTGAATACAAAGCTATTCAAAGAATGTTAAACAACTGAAGTTAAAGTAAAAACAAAAACAAAAGTTTTTAAAAGTTTAAAATATGTTAAACATACATATGTATATGTCCGTGCACCTAGTACTTTTACATGTTGAGGTGTTACAGAACACTCCTACACTGGTCTAAGTTAATACACCTAACTTCTGGTCTAAATGACCATTGTAACATAACATGCTTGTTAAAATGAAAAAGCTTAGATCGAAGATAAATGAACATAATATCAACACACTTTTATGTTATTTGACACAGTGTACTTTTGTAACAAAACATTTTGGTCTTAGTAAAACTAATGTTACTGGCTTGAGACAGTCACGTGACCATTTTTTACTATTTAAAGAGTGTTTCGAGTTTGTGTATTGTCTGAGGAAGTTGCTTTATGAAAGCGACGAAAAGAGTTTTACTTAATTAAAAAAGTACTTGCTTCATTAATCAACTAGCACCACGTTTTGTTCCATATTGACTTTGGTTTTGTGTAGTTCTTGAAAGTCGGTTGTATTTCTATTGTCTGTGAAGTGTTTTTCACAAGTTTAATTCCCAAAGTGTCAAGTTTGATGAGCTGAGGCATTTATGTTTTATCGTATATATAGATGGCTGTGTTGTGAAGCTATATCCGTGGATTTACTAATCTTCTGTGCAGGACTAGCTTAGTTTAGGAGCAGGACAGCAGCACGCCATGCATATTAATAAGGCATGCTGCCTGAGCTCCTAGGCTTACACGGAGCATGTAAGAGTGCAGGGGGAGTGTCTGAAAGCAGCGCTCTCAGAATAAACATGGCCCTGCAATGTAGAACAGCAAAAAGGGGTAAGAAATGAGTGAGACTGCTCATAGGTGTCCGCATATCCCCACCAACAGTCCCCCATGTGTACAACAGCAACAGTACATATAAATAAAATGAAGAAACCCTTTTATTTTTTTTTTAAATCCGATTAAAGCTAACTTTAGGTGCATGGGTGTGCCCATCACTTAGCTATGATTAAAGTAACTTAAAAGACTGAAGAGGATAACAAGGAAAATATATGCAAATGAAGCAGCATAGTAATAGTGTAGTGGGCAGATCATTCACCTTGTGAGTAGGCACTCCTGGTTCGAGTCCCATTGCAGTACTTTCCATTGCAAATCAAGTTATGACCAATATTTTTGTTGCAAAACCCACTAAATAACATATATTTCTGAACTGGAGTAGTGCAGGAAATACACATGTGAAGTGTCAGTGTCATAATGAATAAGGCACTAGTAAGCAGGTTTAAGCACTAGTAAGTGGCCTTATGCCTGTTTGTGCAGCTGTAAGGAATGCCTACACTGGCTAAACAATTCTAAAGCTAACTCTCTGTAAGCAGATGTAACAGCAGGTTAGCAGTACTTACTGTCATGCAATCCCACTTACAACTGCTCAAAAGTGCCTTAATCACTCTGTACCCAACGGCCCTTGCTCTGCCCATCAACAAAATAAACAACCATGCAGGTTTCAAATCCAGGACCCTTTATACCATAGTTCCAGTAGTTATCCACCAAGCCATCATATAAATACAGATGAATGAGGTAGTAGTAAACATGTCCTCACTATAGTATAACCAAACTGAACCTGTCAAAGGCATCAGTATACAGTCATATGTGCCATAACCCACTACATAACATAAATATGTGAACTGGAGTACAGCAGTAAGCCCAGAAGTGAGGTATAACTGTAATAGAGTGTCAAAGTCCCCAATAAAACACAAGGACCCCACAGAGTGTATATACACATCAATCAGGGATACCAGGCATACATATAAGGTGTGATTAATAATAACACAATGCCAAAAAGGCATTATAATGAATGCTAATGTAAGAAGCATTAAGCATTGCACAGGCCAGCTTTGGAGGTGTGAGCAATGTGTAGACCAGCTAACTCTTTATGCCCAGTGGTAGACCCCTTTAAACAATGACCACCTTAGGTATGCAGGTTTGACCATAGCTTAGCCTTTTCAAAACTGACCAATCACGGAAAAGTGTGGGAAAGTGGCCCTACTTAAACCCAAGAGGCAGGAATACAGTTCATAACTGGTTGTAGCTTTCCCTTGCAGGCACTATGACAGTAAGGGGAGAATAAGTGTGTTTCCGGGCACAGCGCTGGTGCACCCAGAAGTTGAATGTCATGGCAGGACTCCTATTTAAAGACCATGCACAGAAACTGCTGGAGGGCCAGTACCAGGGCTCCCAATATAAGGAGAGACATGGGACCATCTTGCCCGCGACCACTCCAGTGCCACTGGCATACCCCAAAATGGTGAGCAGGTCAGGCACCACTATGCCAACCTAAAGTGGTGGAAGGGGGACCTCCTGGAGGAGTGGCTCCAAGAGGCTAGAGTATCAGAAGATGTTCCAGACATGTGTAAGTATCACCCCAGTATGTGTGTAATAAGTGCCAACTCAGGTATATCATGGATAGGTATGGCTAAATATTCCTGTTATGTCCCTCACAGCTGCAATGGAGTGGGCCGCAAACCAGGAGGCCCACATCTGCCGCCTGGCACGGTTGCAACGTGAGGCAGATTAGTAATACTCATGCTTTTACTGTCATAGGAAATAAAAATAAAAGTAGTAGTAAATTAACTGCTAGTATAAAAACTGTATTGTTCAAGGCAAGTACTGCATACACTAGAGAATATGACAGGAAAAGTCTCATATTGTTTGTATGGCAATAAAAGTGTAATATCCTGACAAATCAGGTCTAACTGCTGGACTACATGTGTATATTCTGGTATCATATGTTAATGTAGATTTGGAATCATGTAATAGTACTGTAGTATTAAGCACTGTTACCCGCATCATGCACCATAAATTGAATGTGTAAGAATGCCTGTATATGACAGGTGTAATCCCCAGAGGCCATTTAGTACAACTGAGAGACACATAGACAGTAAACAGGGAAAATGCAGACAACAAAAACAGAATAGCACATGCAACTGAGATGTGAACTGCTGCTTTTTTAGCACACACAGCCACGTTTCGAATCCTGCCAGTGGTAATAGTCTGCGTACAAAATCATGCCCCACAAATGTACAGATCTGTCCAGAATGTCTATTAAAATGGCCCATATCTAATGCTTATCAACCTGTCCCCCTGGGAAATCAGTGGGATGATCCCAGATGTATAGGCAGCAAACAGGAAATACAACTTATTGACACACATCTATGACAACAAACCTGGCACACTAGCAACTCCCAAGAAAACAAAAGTACAACAAAAACACCTCCGGAACTGAGGTAGGGTGTCACAAAAGTATCCTGAGTTAGCAGGTAACCAGACAAAAGCACTGAAGCTAAACGAAGCTTCGTTAACTGAAATAAAGCGCTGGTGCAGGAAATTGCAGGTAAAAACCGTAAGCTTTAATAAATCCAATCAGGAAGGTAAAACACAACAAAGCCAGTAATGTTAAACGCTCTCAAGGCACTGCTTGAACTTCTTCAGACTTACAACAGTGTAGTAAAAATCAAATGCTGCTTAAATACTCTGATTAAATAAATTGAATGATGACTTAATAAGTTGATTAAAAACAGTTTTCCTGAAAGGAAAACAGTCACATACTTTGAAAACAATCAGTCCTAAATAACTAAATAGTCATACATAATAACCTACTCAACAGACCTAACATGCTTTGACATCAATAAATTAGAAGTTGAATTTATACATATGAAAAAAGTTATAAATGTATATGTGATGATGCGAATAACAAAATATACAATATGAAACCAAATAAAACTTGTGCACTGATAAAAGATTACACTGAGAGTACACACCTTATATTGACCACATAAAAAAATAATAAATAAAAATGGAATAATGAAAATAGCAATGAAAATAATAATAATAGATGTGAAGGTGAAAATGAAAATAGGAATGAAAATAAAAATGGAATAGAATAAAATAAAAAATGAACTAAAATTAAAATTAAGAATGATGATGAAAATAATAAAAATAAAAATAATAACAACAGAAATTATATCCTGTTATAACTAAAATATTCAAGTCGAATAAATAACGTGGGGAAGTATAGGGAATTAAGTACATGCAGTATGCATCATGATCCCTATAAAATTCTTCTCCACTATTTAGTTAAAATGTAATAGAATGTGTAGAAATAAATTGATAAAGTTAATAAAATTAATAAAATTAGGGGTCATAAAACTAAATCAGGAACCTTGAGTAAACACTGATGCTCATGCCAAAGGCTCGAGGACAAAACTGAAAGTCCACACTAAAAAGACTATATTGTAATGTATATTAATTACGCAATACTTGTGCAAGAAAAACACCAAGTTATCTTAATAGACAGTTCAATTTCAGGATACACATGATCGAGTAATATTCGTTTAGACCAGGTGCTTGATGTGCTGCCAGGCGTAATTGCCAACATAATTCCTTCCTCTCCAACTGTAGTTTCAAAACACTATCGTTGGCATAGTTAGTGTGGTCGGACATGATTTGGTCAATCACCATAAAGTCAAAAGTGTGACCTAGGCACATGCTGTTATGTCTCGCGAGAGCATTATCCTCTTTTTTGTGGTTAATAGCATAGCCATGTTCATATAGTCTTTCCCTCAACCGCCTATCAGTCTTCCCTATGTAAAATGCGGGGCAGAGTTTGCACTGTGCCAAATAAACTACACGTTTACTATTACAATTGTAACGTTTCCAAACCTTAAAGGTGTTGTTTCTAATAGTAAATGAGTCAGATGTGTTAATATATGTGCATTGCCTACATGCCCCGCATTTTTGGGTACCCCCCTTATTCAATTTGTGGTCTGTGTTCTTTCTCTCTAGAAGGGCCTTCATGTTACAACCCCTTTTGAAAGTAATCTTAGGTCCAAGACCCAGAAGTGTAGATAAATCTTTCTCTAGAGATAGACAAAACCAATATTTCCTCACCACTTTGGAAATCTCATTTGCTTCTGGGCAAAAGGTGAAGACAAACGAGTTGGTATAATTAGCCTGTCTGTTAGGTTGCCTACCTCCTAGGATGTCAACATTATTGATTACATTGGGACTTGAACTACAAGAAGTGTCAATCTCATGGGGCCTACCTCGAGAGCCAAGTATAGCTTCATACACCCTGTTTTCTCTTTTTGAAATGACCTCACCAAAAATGTTGTCCAAAAATGTACTAGGGTACCCTCGGTGTCGGAACATCTGGTATAAATTCCCACATTCTCTTGTGAAGTCCTCTTCAAGTGTTGTCATCCTGGCTAACCTCACCAATTGGCCCTTAACCACTGATTTCTTTTGGTGGTGGGGGTGAGAGCTTGAAAAGTGTAAGTATGTATTTGAGAATGTACTTTTCCTATATATTTGTGAAGTGTATTGATCCTGGTTTTTACTCAGGGTGATGTCCAAAAAACAGATTTCATTTGTTTTGAAGTTCATAGTGAATTTCAAAAAATTCGTTGTAGAATTCAAGAATCCTAGTAGGTCTCTTGCATCTGCCTCATCTCCCTTCAGTAAAATGAAGATGTCGTCCAAATATCGCTTGTACAAGTAGATTTTTTGTTTCCAAATACTGTTAAACACATATGATGATTCCCAGTGGGCCATGACTAAGTTTGCAAAACTAGCACCAACTGGGGACCCCATGGCTACGCCTATTTTTTGTAAAAATAGCTTGTCTTCAAAGGATACAAAGTTGTTTTTTAGGATGATGTCCAGAAGTTGCTCGACTAGATTGCATTGGTCACTAGATGCACCCCTTGATCCTATAAACTCAACAACCCACTCAATTCCCACAGTTTGTGGGATGCTAGAGTAAAGGTCGCATACGTCCACTGTTAAGAAGTTGAGTGACCGATCAAATGTTGTTTCTCGTATGTGTTCTAAAAACGACCAAGAGTCCTTTAAAATTTGGTTCTCACTTTCGACATATTTTTTAAGAATTTGGTCAGTCAGTTTGGCAGCTGGGTATGTAATGGATTGACGGGCATCAACTAGCATGCGGAAGGGGGGATTTTCAAGATTTTTATGAAGTTTCGGAATACCGAAAACTTTTGGGATTCTAGGAGCCAACATTGTCAAATATTGGTTTTGTTCTCCCGTAATTAATTCATCAATGAAGAGATCATTTAAGTGTGACCTAATGCGTTGACATGCTTGGTTGTACTGGTTCTTACTAACCTCTTCGTAGGTGTCCCTTTCTAGTAGTGATAACATAATATTAGCATAGTCTATATTATGTACTATAGCTAACCCTCCCCCCTTGTCCGGTTTCATAACTCTTACCGGTAACTTCCTGAACATGGACAGTAGTTCATGTTCGTCTTTAGAAATATTAGACTGATGATTACTGTGTGCTCTGGAAGTTATCTTTCTAAATTCTAACTCACAAAGATGTTCAAATAAATGCAGTGAGTTGTTCAGGGGTGGGTTAAAACTGCTTGGAACACGTAGTGGGTCAGTTAGAAAACTCGGGTCAGAATTGCCGAAAATCATGTTGAGGTTTAATTTCCTGATAAACATTTTAAAGTCTATTAGTAAGTCTACAATGTTACAGGGCTGTGATGGTACAAAAGTTAAACCTTTGGCAAATAATTCTACCAAGATATTATCAACATGACATTCTGTGTAGTTGTAAATTTTAAAATCTGCATCCCCATTAGTCACAACTTCAAATAAATTTAGTCCCACTGTTGGTTGTTGCTCCGAGTGTTGTAACGTCTCCTCGGAGGAACTGGTCGATTCGGTTTCCAAGTTGCCCCCCTCCCCCCTCTGTAGTTTTTTTGTTGCTGTTGTTGCCCCTCAGTGGCCCAGTCATCATCTTCAAAAACCTCTGGTATGACATCAGAATCAATTGGGCCTCCTGCTCCCTTAGTATGTTCATCAACATCGACATGTTCATCTGTATTATGCCCTTGTCTGTTGTTACTTTGTTTCCTATGGTACCCTGTGGGCTGAGTTCTCCTTTTTGTGTTAGTAAAATTGTTCTGTCTCAATCGGGTGTTTGTACTAGCAGGCTTCGGAAATGCTGTACCCTCTTCATAAGCTTTTAGGTCCCTGTTTAGCTTTTTTATCTTTGTTGCCTTTAATTTGGTCATCTGCTGTGCGATACTAGTAAGAGTTCGACTGAACTCGAACTCGTATCTATTAAAGTCTAAATCCCCTTTAATCTCCCTTTCGAGTATAGTAACTTCAGTGCCAAGTTTATCAAGTTCCATTTGATAGTGTTTAACCATACATTTGAGTAGAGCTAAACCATGGTTATTAAACAAACATGTAAGCTCATTATAAAAATCTGATCCGAATTCCAAGCCATTCGGATATACAAAAAGTCTTAGGCCCTTAGGGACAATCTTTTCTTTGATACACTTATTTAAATAGTTAAGCTCAAGTTGTTTCTTCTTTGTTTGATACAATTTACTGTCAAAAATTTTAAGCTTCTCAATAAGAGTGTTATCACTTACTGCAGTGTTATTGTCCTGACCGTAAATGCTCGTAGTTTCCAAGTTCAATTCGTCGTCCAGCCATTTCCTCGGGTCAAAGTTACCACTGAGACCTGTAGCAGATGTTAAAATTACTCCGCTGGTTTGGCCACTGTATTTGGTTACTCGAATTGGCCTGGACTAGTCTAGGACTCCTAACTGTGTTAATACCAATAGTCGGTACCTGTTGAGTAGTAGGATAAGCGTTGTCAACCTTCTCTGCTAGGCGATCCAAACGGGTGTTGATGAGTTCTAACAGTTGCGTTAGATTTCCCTGCGAAAGGGTTTCCCCTTCCTGTGTGTCTGCCATCTCCGATACGTAACACCACCTCCGTGTATAAACACTAGCAACTCCGAACTGAAACAAAAGCAGTTCACAGACTCCACTGGCAGCAAACTAGGTTAAGAAGCAAACCTAGAAGGTTGTATTGTCACATAAAATCCTTTATTTGCTGAAAATAAAAAAAACAGGTTAGCGAGTTCGTTTAAACCATATGTTAAACTTCATCAGACAGTTGATAATTTTGAAATCACTTCCTATATAAACGTCCTGTAACAGTGATTGGTGAATCAACTCGTGAATATTAATAATATTTAAATACTTCATCTCATGAATATAAAACACATTCTAAAAAGCATCTGTCTGCCACTCTATTCCTATAAAGCTAATAGTGATCTGTAAATAGAATTGTTAACTTCTTATATATATGCACAGTAAAAAAACACTACTAGAACATTTTTATATAATAACATACTTCTAAAAAGTATATGTTCTATACTCAATAAAAACAAACTATACATCATTCTGAACGACTTCATGTTTGATTAAAGAAGTGTTGCTTAGGTCACTACACCACTATTAAACGTGCACTCTTTTTTATATGTAAAAAATAAATGCATATAAATATATATTAAATAAGTTAAATATTGAATAAATATGTAAAAGTGTAAAAAATAAATATATGTATAAAGCAAATCATATATATGCAAAATATGTCTGTGAAAAATGTGATTGTTAATATATATATATATATATATATATATATATATATATATATATGAATATATCAAAATGTGGATAAAAGGCAATACATTTTATTTATTTAGATGTTGCTATCTTAATGTTTTTCCTTTCAAGAGCTTTCAACTTCAACAATGGGGCAATGGAGCTCCGCTCATTCAATCCTGGCCAACTCTTTAGTTCTTTTATTCCTAAAAGGAGCACCCTTGGCTTGTTGTCTTGTACAAACATTGAATATATGGCCATAAAACTGAATTAGTGATCAGTATTGCAATTAATGCATCTAGCCCAAAGCATTATTTAAGTTTTGTTTCTTTACAGCATAATCATGTTCATAAATCCTCTGCCAGAATTTTCTCTCCATTTTACCAACGTAGAAGCCCGGGCAGGAAATGCAAAATGCCATGTAAACCACTGCTTTAGAAGAACAAGAATATTTACTGTTCACATATATGTGGTACTTCTCACTGTAAAGCTGTTGGCTACTTGGACTTTATGACACCATGAACATGCCTCACACTTAGTCATTCCCTGTCTATTTTGTATTTCAGTTACTTGTTTTGTTTTAAGTAAATCTTTAAGGTTAAGCCCTTTCCTATATATAATCATGGGTTTATCTCCCAAGTGTTGTCTCATGTAAGAATCTTCTAGCAATGTATGCCTAATTTTTCTCAAAGATGGATCTTAAGGCATGAGCTTCCTTGCTATAAGTAATAACAAGTACCTTAGAGAAGTCTGATGAAACCTCTATTGTTCCAGTCCGACAAATGCTCTGGAGGTTAGTCTCACCAACACCTACCTCTCTGTGGGAATCAGTCAGTTCTAAAATTGTATGCTGCTTGTCCAATATTGGTTTGAAATGGCAATTCAGTCACTTTGTTTTTACTTCTTCTACTAATTCATCAACAAGTTGCCTGGGTATGCCCTTCTAAGAAATATAGAACTTAAGAAATCACACTCATCTAAAAAAAAAGTGGTGGTCATCAGGGCTGCTCGAACCAGTTGCCCCTTGACGACTGACCTCTATTGGTAGAAAGGATGTGAGCTACTGAACTGAAGGAAGGGATTAGAATAGGTCTCCTTCCTAAAAATTCTAGCCACGTACCTGTTAACATGATCTTTTCATAAAGAAACATCCAGATAATCAATAGATTGAGTGCTATATTTCCATGCAAATTGAAGAAAGGTGGTGGTTTCATTAATGTGTTTCAAAAAATTCTCTAATTCACTGTTGGTACCTTTCCAAATTACACATATATCATCTTGGAATCGGAGATATAATCTGATGTTTGGGTAATACCTAGACTGGAACACAAACATTTTCTCCCAATACGCCATTACAATATTGGTGAAAGCTCCACCACATGGAGGCCACATGGCCACCCCTCTACTCTGCAGGTAGTAGTTGTCAAAAGAGATAAAGTTGTTACTGAGAAACAATTCTAAGCATTCTAAAATTAAAGTGGTAGTGTCATGAGCTACCTTGTGCTCTAACAGCATCTTGTTCACCCATTCCAAGACAATGTCTTGTGGAATGATGGTATAAAGATCTTTAACATCAATAGTTACTAGAGTGTCATTGCCATCATAGGGAATTTCATGAACGTGTGCTAAAAAGCTCAAGGTATCCTTGCATATCTGTTGTTCCTTCTCTATAATTTTCTTTAGTTCATAATCTAAATATTGTGCACAGGATGAAGTGATGGAATCCCTACCATCAACAAGAGGTCTCATGGGAAGATTAGAGAGGCCCTTGTGGATTTTTGGGATGCCGAAGAGCACAAGTACTCTAGGTGTAATAATATTTAAATAATTGTAAAGGTGAATGTCAATTTCCATGAAAATGTCGCTCAGTTGTGAGTGAATCTTCCTATATGCACGATTCAATTAGTTTAATGAGACTTCTTTGTATGTGTCAGCATCCAAGATCTCCTGAATTTTTTTCTGGTACATCTACATCCATAATTACCACCCCACTCCCCTTGTCAAGCTTTATGACCCTTATTTTCTCTCTTTGCAGTGATTCTAGAATGGCTAACTCACTTTCTTTCAAATTATTTGTGAGATGTCCATTTCTATGTTTCTGCAAGCTCTTAAGGTCTAATTCATATAGTTTCTCATACAAAAAAGGCTTGGGGTGGAGGGGGGATTATGGATTGAGCTTATATTCCATAGATTATCACTGACTGTGCAAGTTGTCATGGTATAAAAGAGAAAAATTCAACTCCCTTAAAACCAATTTCATGTCTATGACAGTATTAGTGAAATCAAAAGATCTACTCGGCACGAAAGTCATCCCCCTAGCTAATAAATTTGCAATTTCCATATCAATATTCATATCTGAGTAGTTATACACTTTAAAATCTTTGTCATTGTTAAAAACAATGGTGTAGTCATTATTTGTAAGTTCTTGAAACTGAGTTTCTCCCTCTTGGTGAAAATAAGGGAGACAAATCTCACTGGGGTGCAAGTCCAATACCCCACTTATGTCCTCCAGTTCTTCCTCTTGGGCCTGGCCCCCTGAAAACCCATCTCTTGGTAACCACCTTGTGCACCCTGCCTTGGCTGAGAGTCATATTTATTTCTGTCTCTCAAACCTTCTTCGACCAGCATATTCTGAGTCAAAATTTGGAGGCTCACCATCACTATCAGTCAATATCCAGTGCACACTCAGTGTCTTGTCTTAAATTGTCAAAGGGATGTTTTTTTTGAACAAATTTGAAATTTTTCCTTTTGAACTGAAAACCAGGTGGTTTTGGGTATGCCAACCCATTAGCATAGTCATTCAGATCTCTATTAAGTTTATTAGTCTTTCCTTTCTTAAGGTTGTCTATGTAGAGGTCAGTACTGTTAAAAATACGTAGATATTCATATTTAAAGTTCTCATGTGCAACATCATCTCGTATGCTTTTATCCAGTAAAGTCAAAGCATTGCTCAGAGTATTGATTTCTTGATCATTATATTTTATCAACAACTCCAGTAACTCAAACCCAAATCTATCAAACATTTTAAGCAAGTCAATATGTAAAGGCGAGTCAGGGACTAAGCCTGTTGGATACTTCCATAGCTTTAAGCCTTTTGGAATAATTTTCAGTTTGATACATTCTCTAAGATATGCATTTTCTAGTTGGAGCTTTTTACGTTTCATTAATGTTTGATCATGTTCATTTAGCTTACCATCAGTTGTAGTTGCAGCTTGCCTGTGGTCTGCCGAAAATGAAAAAGAAGCATCCAACCAGTAATTAAGCCGCAAAACTTCATTCCTGGAAGTAAAAACAACCCCTTCAGCATTGTGGTTAGTATTTAGTCTCCTTGCTGGCTTATTTGCAACTTTCTCTGGCTGTAATAGTTCACTTCTGTTAGGAAAATCACTTTTCTGTAGTGAATGATGTTGCTCTGTAGTAGCTAGGCAGAGTGGAGTATTAGAAAAGTCTTTCTCATTTTTCACCTACATATTTTACATATATATGATATGTTTTATACATATATTTATTTTTTACACTTTTACGTATTTATTCGATATTTAACTTATTTAATATATATTTATATGCATTTATTTTTTACATATAAAAAAGAGTGCACTTTGATAGTGGTGTAATGACCTAAGCAACACTTCTTTAATCAGACATGAAGTCATTCAGAACTATGTATAGTTTGTTTTTATTGAGTAAAGAACATATACTTTTTAGAAGTATGTTATTATATAAAAATGTTCTAGTAGTGGTTTTTTACTGTGTATATATATATATATATATATATATATATATATATATATATATATATATAAGTAGTTAATTTTATTTACAGTTCACTATTAGCTTGATAGCAATAGTGTGGCAGGCAGGTGCTTTTTAGAATGTGTGTTTTATATTTATGAGATGAAATATTTAAATGTTATTAATATTCATGAGTTGATTCATCAATCAGTGTTACAGGACGTCTACATAGGAAGTGATTTCAAAATTACAAACTGTCTGACAAAGTTTAACATATGGTATAAACAAAAGCGCTAACCTGATTTTTTTATTTTCTGCAAATAAAGGATTTTATGTGACAATTCATCCTTCTAGGTTTGTTCCTTAACCTAGTTTGCTGCCAATGGAGTCTGTGAACTGCTTTTGTTTCAATTCTGAGTTTGCAGTGTGTTTTTTGCATTTTTTGACACTAGCAACTCCCCAATACCTTATGAGACGAAGAAGCTACGTATGTCCCATTTACACCCCAACTTGTAAAGCTGTGGTCAGAGTGATTACAGTAACAGAGTGAGATGTATGTGCATAATAGTAATGTGGAACCTGGTACTGTGTGTAGGAACACTCAGGTAGTGCTAATAAACATTCCTTCCACAGGTCTGTTAGATACCAGCACTGTGCCCACAAATACAATAGTGATATGCAGTTGCGCTTAATAATGAGGTATTACACATAACTGTCACCCACATTGTCCTAAAACATATAACTGTCTTGGAATTCTGTATAAGAGTGTTGTTATACAAGGTCCGAATGCATACGCACAAGGGATTAATAAGACAGAAAGCAGATTGGAGATATACAGCAATATCAATAAAGCAGACACAACTGTGATGGACAGTGTTAAAGTTGCAGCAGACACAGCCATGATCTGAAACTTGGGAGTGTAATTAGACTGCATACAGATTCATACCCCACAACTGTACACATGAGGCCAGAATGTCCAGTATATATGCCCATATCTGCTGCCTGTCCCCCTAGTAAGTCTGTGGGATGATCCCAGATGTGTAGCCAGCAAACAGGGAATACAAGTGATTGTCAACCATCATGAGCACACCTGTCACTGTAGCAACCCCCAAAACTGTTAGGATAGTAATATTTCAAGTATGGCCTACCTACACTCTTATGTTGTCAAGCTGTGATCAGAGTGTGTACAGTAACAGAGTGAGATGTATGTGCATAATACTAATGTGTAATCTTGAACTTTGTGTGGCAACAGTCAGGTAGGGCTTACAAACATTGCTCCCACAGGTATGTTGGAGATGAACACTGTGCTGAGAAATACAGGCCAATATAACTTGTACTGGTACTGTCCACCCTGGTATTGTAGGGCACTGTGAGTGTTGCAGTTTCTCCGAATAATAAAGTATCACTGTTCACTGTTGCCCACCCTGTGCTACATAATATAACTGTGCAGGAAATCATGTATATGTGTGTGTCAGGTCACTAAAGGTGGAAGAGGGCAATATTCGAGATATGTCCAGGCACATTAGCATGTGGTCAACACATGGCCAGAGTCTGTGCAGAAAGAGTCAGATAGCATAGTGCAAAACATTAACCCAGAATCCGGGCATATGTGTAAAAACAGTCAGTGTTAACAAATATTCCCTCCACAGGTATACCAGATGAGAGGTGTATACTGCAGGTAAAATCGGTTCAAGTGTAATGATGATGACAGCCATATCACTGTCCAAAATAAGGCTAGAGGGTAGTGTAGTAAGACTTGTAAGGTACAGATAACAGCACTGACTAGGAAAGTAATGTGGACTACAGGAATATGCTACTTGTTAATTGACATCTTTCTCCCCCCCACCTTATTTCCAACAATAATAAACATGCCCACCCGAACTGGTATGTACTGACTCTGATCATGTCCAGTTGTTTGATAAATATTTTAATGGCTCCCATGCATGTGCCATATTGAATTATTCCAACATTGTTGGCATGGTGCCATCAACGTACCTGCATGCTGTTCTTATTACCACTGTGGTCCCGTATATGCATGTGTTTTGTTTGCTATGCAACTGTTTCGTATTTGGTGTCTGGGTTACTGGGAATATCTATGCATGCTGCTATACCCAACCCTGGAATGTGTTGACTACTACTAACCCATATATGATGATGAAATCTAAACACTATAGCACGCATACCTGCCCCACCTCAGCTGGCTGAGGCATTGGGCACCAGCATGTCTGGGGCCCAACCCCGCACCTCCCTGTCTGTTGGTCCTGCACCATCTTCAGGTGGAGCTGCCTCAGGGGATGGGACACGCCCCCCCCAGGAGTGGGTGCAGACAGGCACCTGTCAACCATCGCCTGGTTGGGGTTGTGGTGCATAGAGCGATCAACGAGCAGTTCGGTGATCTTCTAAACCAGTTCAAGGGCCGTATGTCACAATTAGAGAGTCAGTCTGGCTCTGCGGCTCAGCCCACAGCACAGCCACCTTTGGGGCTGTGAAGGTGCAGTGGTGATTGCCCATAGGTGGGGATCTCAGTCCCACTGTTACCACAAGGGGGCTTGTGGGCTTCTGATATCCCAACACCCCTCCCCATCAAGGTGTTTACCCCCACATGTGTCATGAAGGGTGGGAGGTTGGCCTAATGGTTAAGGTGTTTACCTTACAGACACAAGGCACAGGGTTTGATTCTCACATGGGGTAATTGGCTAGGCTTAAAATGGCCCACAATGGCAGTTAACCTAGTACTAACCTAAGAACCTATGAACCTATATACCACCCCTGTATGTGTCTTGTGTGTCTTGTCTGTTAAACTACCCAACCTACCTCCCCAAATATAAGTACTACCCCTCCCCAACATCCCACTCTCACCTTAAAAAAAGGGCAATCTGTTACCACAAAAAAATCTCACCCCATACATAGCTGTCCATTTCGCACAACTTATTATTGTTGTCTTCACCCCTCTCCCAGGGGTCTGAGTGTCCAAATCTACCTCCAAATTCAGTGTATATGCACAGCTGTTGCTGTAGAAGAAATGGGCAGCTATGGACCTTCCCTACACCCTTCCTGCACATCCCTAGATATTTTTTCTACTGTCTTTTCTTCTTTGTGCCCCTTTTCCCCCACTTTCCATTCAACCCTTTTTTCTTTTTTTTTTAAAGAAATTAGCATAGGGGTAAGCGGGAGTAAACACTTTTAAGCAGCAGCAAGTGAGTCTATGACTGTTTGCGCAGAGCTAAGCACTGCCTACACAGATTAAGCAATTTAGAAACTTACTGAGTATAAGAAACTGTTACTGGAAGTTAGCAGTTCTTACCTTCATGCAAACACTCGCAAACCTGCTTACAACTGCTTTAAAGTGCCTTAATCACTTTTTTCCTATGGCCCATGTTCTGCCCAGAAACAAAATAAACAGCCTCTTCAAGGCATGAGCTCAGGACCCTGCATACAATAGGCAAAGTGATTTACCAGTAAGCCATGCCAGATATACATAAATCTGATATTTTCAGAAACATATCCAGCCCAGTCACGCAACAGTACAGAGAATGTATACCAACATCTAGATGTATGTGTGTGTATAAATATATTAATATCTAAACAGTTACAACATATATATATATATATATATATATATATATATATATTTAGAAACATATGCATATATATATATAAAATATATGAACATATATACATGCAAATGCCTACATCGACACATATATATGTCTACACTTATATGTCTGCATATACACATCAAGTTACATATATGTACGCATATATATATATATATATATATATATATATATATATATATATATATATATCTATGTAGGTTATACGGACATAGTTATATATATGTAAGCAGATATATATATATATATATATATATATATAGATAGATATATATGTAGGTATATATGGCCATACATCTATAGAATAGCAATGGTTGATTAACAAAAACAAATATGTTAATGCAGTTGAGAGGCCCCAAACAATATACGTCTTGCATGAATAGGCATACCCTCCCACGCAGCCAAACACATCTGCCCTGCAATACACTACCAAGTGTTGCAGATCCCATAACCAGGACCTGACATGACATGGGCACAAGATGTTAACAGTACTATATCCCACCTGTATGATGTCAGGATGGTATTGGTAACATATTATGCAGTACAGTCTGGCTCCCATAGGAAATGTAACATGTGGAAGCTATCAACATCCCCAGGATACATATACACAGGCACATATATGCAGGTACAGATATACACACACACACACACACACACACACACACACACAGATATAAATATATATATATATATATATATATATATATATATATATATATATATATATACACACACACACACACACACACACACACACACACACACACACACACACACACACACACACAAACACACACACATGCATATATATAGATATACATGTCACTACACCTACACACGCAGAGATATATATACAGTAAGATACATATGTAGAAGGTGCACACAATATGGAACCGCCACTATGCCTACAGATCACACCTGAACAACTGGACACGTATGGGCCACCCATACAAATAAACACAAAAGCCAGAAAAAGTAGCTGAATTGAACTCACTCAAAGTTTTGCAGGCTGCAAATCACCACACAGTTGTAGAATGCAGAATCCACTTTATTAACTTCAGACAAAAAAATCCAAGGATGAGCGCTTTCGTTCAGAAAGATCTAGACTTCATCAGACAATTTACCCCACATAGTTACTTCCTTCTTATACAGTCCAAACAGGAAGTTCCACCCAGTTATAAACTAATCAATTATGTCATTAAAAGCACAATATTTACAGTCACTGAATTTTAAAAGCAGACAAACTATACAAACTTAAAAAGTTCATGGAACACACAACCCTAAAAATACACTATATTTAAACACTGATTCATAAAAATGACAATTTACAATAAATATTTAAATATGTGTTAAAACAATAAATATGTGTGATTAAATACTAAAAACTAGATATAGTAGAATATGTTAAGAGAAATAAATACACTTAACATAAATACTGAACATGTGATATTAAAATGTTAAAACGTTAAAATGCATAATGGAGAAATATATATATATATATATATATATATATATATATATATATATATATATATATATATATATATATATATATATATATATATATATATATATATATATATATATATATATATATATATATATATATATATATATATGTACATATATATTTACACACACACGTTTTATCTTTCTAGTGCCTTTAGTTTTAAAATTGGGCTAATTGAAATATGCTCATTCAGGACTGGCCAGTTCCTGACATTCAAAAGTAATTGCCAGTATAATTCTCTTTTCTCAAGTAATAGTGACCATGCACCACTCCTCATGTTAGTACTGATATTGTCTATAATAAAAAAATGGAACTTATGATCCTTATACTTCAAAACATGTTTGCTAAGAAAATTTTTTTCTTTTTTATTCCTTATGTCATATGTGTTTGTATATGCGATTTTTTATCTTTCTATCAGTCTTGCCTATATAAAAGCAAGAACAGGTAGTATACATGGCACAGTAAATCACTTTCTCTGAATTACAGTTGTATTTCTGATTGATTCTGATTTCAATAATATTATTGCCAAAAATATTGCCTTCTTTAATGTAACTGCAATAGTTACATCTGCCACATTTGTTCATAGAACCTGACCTGTAGTTTGGGTAAGAGTTACTACTCTCAAATATGTTTTTTCATATTCTTGCCTTTCCTATACAAATGACAATCATTGCCTGCAACATATACCCACAGAGAAGTCATAGGAAAAAAACACCACACACAGGTTTGCAGAAATGGAAAACTTTACTTGTGTACTATTATAGTTCTATATGCCATGTCATATAGCTGTTCAGACACTGACATCCATATAAACAGAGTAATACAACTGTGAAACAGTTATACTAATACAGTAGTCTGGAAAGGTTCACAACTATTGCTGTCCAGGTCAAGCCCTTCAAATTGTGCAATAGTACAGACAGACTGGGCCACAGGATACCAAAAAATCAACAGTATGTGATGCAGATGTATAGTTCAGCAGCCTCTATCTATCTACACTCTGTACAAAATCATTAGGTTTGTAAAGACTTCAGTTGACCAAATGGGATGTAACTGTTACATAAGGCATAACTGACACCATCGCAAGCACGCTGATAAACAGAACAGTCTGCATGGCAGGAGGCAGTAGGCCGGCATTAACCCAATTTATGTAAGTAATGTAAATATAGGTGAAGTATACAGTACAGTGAATCCAGATAACTTAAGGCAGCTCACCCCTGATACCCCCACATTTTGTAACCACCTAGGTCATTTATGGTGCACCCCCCAAGACTCAATAATACAGGGCCATATACCATTGTTACATACATTGGGCTCTAGAGTGCATAAGGGCACACATGTATTGTGTAGGTGAAGCCCACACATATATGGCCTCAGCCCCACCATATGTGTGGGGGGTACAACAGCAGTGGACTGATGGTAGCAATGGCAATGTGATATACTCACAGCCCACTATAGAACAACCCCTGACAGCATGTCATATGTGCAAAGCTTGGTATGTAGGTGGAGTACAGAGGCTGGAACACAGGCCTATATGTGAAAAACTGTTGTCATACACTAAGCAAGTTGCTGGTGTTACAGGATAGTCTGTAACATACCCTTAATCAGGGAATTGAGGTTAGAAACATAAATGTATGCAGCCATGTACTGATAGCACTCAACACACACATTGCCAGTGAAATATCTGACCCAGGACCTGTGTGGTGGACAGACAAAACATAATAGTCACACCTCTGGCCACCAAGAGGATAGGCCCACAGTTGAGAGCTATGCAGACAGACTGCATTCCAAGGCAAACTAGTATGTACACACACCCTGTAACACCAGTACTATACAAAGCATAAAACAACTCTACTCACTCTCTGTCTGTAGTTCTGGAACCGCCTACAAATATGTAGCTGGCCTGAGTGTGCAGGTTCTGCTGTAAGAGGTATTGCTACCTGCTGTCTGTAACACTGATGCCCACACACAGGAAGGATATCCATCACACAGGAAAGGTAAAGGGACCACACCCACATGATATAGGGATTTATAGTAGGTGGTTGCCATGACAGTGGTAATTGGAAGTACTACACAGCAAGCTTTATGCAGATAGCAAGTGTAGGGCACTGACTGGTGCAGAGGCCAACACCTGATCAAGTGCATCACCTACTAAAGCCAGGCTGCAATCTACTCAAAGCACCTCAATCCAGTCACTGGAGAGAAAGGGAGGGAGAGAGAGGGAGAGGGAGAGAGAGAGGGAGAGAGAGGGAGAGAGAGAGAGAGAGGGAGAGAGAGAGAGAGGAGAGAGAGAGAGAGAGAGAGAGAGAAAGTGGGAAAAAAATACAGCTCATCAAACTAACAGCTGAACAGCTGAAGATGAAGGCATTTAGGCAGCTGCTATTCATAAAGACATAATTTCCACAACAGCTATGTGAAATATATGTACATGTATTAGAAACAGCTCATCAAACTAACAGCTGAAGATGCAGGCATTTAGACAGCTGCCATTCATAAAGACATAATTTCCACAGCAGGTATGTGAAGTATATGTACATGTATTAGAATGTAGTACTTGGTCCATCATAATGGGATAGATGATGTGGAATGAGTTATATGTGCCATCAGGTGTTGTCGTGATGCTGTTCAACTGAACAACTGCTATGGACAATAGTGTCTGTCCCTGTGGGTAGTGGGCCATAGCTGTTAACTATGCAAGTCAGCACTGACAGACAAGATGTAAGCCATCATAGTGTGTGTTGCATAATGGAAAGTATGTGTATGACGTGGCCAATAGCTGGTGGTGGAAGTAATTCTATTATGATGGACATGTGGGAGCCATGGCCCACCACTGGCAGGATACTCAGGTGAATCTGTAATGTAGCATGCCAGAATGTCATATGTGTGTAATAGGGTTACCTGCAAACAGGTCCCACATATACCACACTAATGTCAGGCTTTGTCCATATGTGGTACCTGTCTGTGTTGTAGAAAGGCAGGACAGTGCAGTTGTGCAGGAAGGTGTTGTGAGATTGTGGAGCTAATGTCTGAATGTACCCTGCATACAGGTATGCATATGTGTACATATGTCACATATATAATATATAAGGATATATATGTATATTAGCATGTATATCCAGAAATATACATACACCCATGTGTTGACATATATATATATATATGATAGTTTGAGCTGCCATAACATCTGATGACGAAGCGTGGATACCCGACACCAATTAGTGCTTTATAATCATAGCCGACGCCTGATAATCATAACCAATGAAAGCGCATGTCATATGCAGATAGCCCCTTTCCCTTTATGGCTCCTACCCATATATGCAAATAGTTGTGAAACTATTTATCATATTGATTGCGTTATATGAGTGTGGTGGCCTACAGCTGATGGATGACAGCAGGCTGTCGTTTGCATCGTGGTCGGATGGGTGGAGCTTAGCGTGATGTCGGTCGGGTCGTGTCGTGTATATGATTGTCGCATCGATTCAGCGTTCTCGTGTCAAACTATATATATATATATATATATATATATATATATATATATATATATATATATATATATATATATGTGCACATATATATGACATCACATATATAGATATATACCTATATGCACATGTCTACATATGTACAAACACATACACAAACATATATGTATGTAAAGACATGTCCCCTATATCACTACCACAGTGATGTGTGCTATGTGTGAGGCAGCAGCACACATAGCAATGCACAGAGATATCTACAGCTGGCAGTGTGTGCACCATGGATGTGTATGTTACATGTTAGTCCCTTCTTGGCGCCACATAGGTTCATAGGTAGGTACTACGCTAGCTGCCTGAGGGAATTTATAAGCCTAGCCAGAGTGTGTCAGCTTTCATCACCCCATTGATTAATTAACTGAGCCTCTTGATTAATTAACTGAGCATCTATCAAGAAGAGCCAATGAAGTGATCCCAGGGGTGTATTTTCTGTTACCCATCCACTCGTCAAGGTTTCTCTTAAAGAGTGTTAGTGAGGGGCTCTGCCTAATATAGTTAGGAATTTTGTTCCGAATTTATTTATTTATTTATTTTTATTTTATTTTACATTTGTTAATTTGTTAAAGCATGGGGAGTCTCTGTGACAGGAATCTATCCCTCCAGTACGTTTTATTTATTGTTGTGGTGAGGTTTAGCTCACTTGAGTGAGTGGCTCACAGTGACTTGGATTTCTTTAGGTGGAGCATGTCCATCAATTCTGAGTTGGACATGGCTTTGTAAGTCAGGCAGAGATCACTTCTGAGTAAGCACTATGCCACTGAGTACAGCCAGAGTTTTGCCAGTCGGGCTGCATAGGACATATGTTTGAGGCCAGTAATCTTCCTGGTGAGGTATGTTTGTGGTCTTTCCAGCTGATGGAAGTGTCTTGTGAGGTATATCCCAAATGGGGCATTGTACTCTATGATGGATCTGATGAGTGATGAGTAGAGGGACCCTATAACCTCTGTATTTCTAGATGTGAACTATTTAGTAATTAGATGGGCTACATAGAAGGATTTCCTAACTACTTTGGCAATATGATTGTCAAAGGAGAGATTACTATATACCTGGGTCCCCAGATCTCTTATTACCTCTTCTGTATTAAGGGGGCAGCCACCTATGTGGTAATTCATGGGTGTTTTGCTTTTCCCAAACGGGATGACTATGCATTTTTTGGCATTTAGCTTGAGACCATGACTTTGACACCAGGTGCCCGTCTCAGTAAGGACCTTTTGGAGAATGTCCGTGTCAGCTGGAGAGTCAATTATGGCTCCCAGTATGCAGTCATTGGTGAATTGGTTAGCCATAATCCTCCTGTGTTTGCCTGTACTTCTGAGAAGTATATGCTGAACAGTAGGGTTCCCAGGACCGAGCCTTGTGGAACACCACTTGTCACTGGTTTACAGTCAGACCTGGAGCCTGCTATTCTTACCGTGTGAGTTCTGTCTGTAAGTCAGTTGGCAACCCATCTCATGACGTAGGGGTTTATGTTCAGGCTAGTGAGTTTTTCTATAATTCCTGAGTGGGGAATGGTGTCAAAAGCGTTGGCGAGGTCAAGGTAGGCTGTGTGAACCATCTTCCCCTCATCTATGGCCTTGGTGACTGTCTTGAAGAAGTCAACAAGGTTTAGTAGGCATGATCTGCCTTTAACAAAGTCAAACTGGGTCAGGTCAAGTGTTTGGAAGTTCCCAATGTCTTTGATAATTAGTTCCATGATGATGCGCTCCATAGCCTTGCAGACCAGGCTAGTCAGGCTTATGGGGCGATAGTTACCAGGGGCAGTTGTGGCCCCTCCTTTGTGGAGAGGAATAACTGCTGCTGTGTGCCATTCTATGGACACATAGCCTGTGGAGAGGCTGAGGTTGAACAGTGTGTTTAGGTGGGAGGGTTAGTTCATTCTGTAGTTCGTGCAAGACGCAGCCTGGGTCACCATCTGGCCCCATTGATGCTGTGATTTTTGCTTTAGAAAGGTCTGTTTTCATCTGTGAGTCTGTGATTTACAGGACACTACACTTTTCCGGTATTGTTGTGGGCCCTTTTGGGGGTGAGAGGTAGGTCAAGTTTGCACTGAATCTTTCTGCCTGGATGTTGGCAATATCAGTAGTTTCAGTATATTTTGTGCTATTTTACACTAGCTCAGAGCATATCTGTGAGTTGCCACTTAGATTCTTGACATAGCTAAAGAAGTATTTGTGGCTATCTTTCGAATCCTTGGCTATTTTTCTTTCGAAGTTATTCTTGGATGATTTTATGAGGGACATTAGTTTCTTTATGATACTGATCAGTGATGTCTTTCCTTCTTGGGATTTGATTTTTTTCTGAACTAGTTTCCTCCTATTATATAGCCTGTTTATGGCAGGGGTCCACCAGACTGCTTTCCTTCTCTTAGGGGAATGAGTCTTGGTTTTGCTAGGGATGGCATGATCTATGCATCCTTGTAGGTGCTCATAAAGTGCATTTGTAAAGGTTCCTGCATCTTGGACACTGTTATCCTTTAGCGTGGGAGCTGTGAAACTTACCACCTCTGTCTTAAGTAAGGTGAAGTTTGCTATAGAAAAGTTTTTCACTGTGGCTTCCTTGGTTGGGGGTGGTGGTGTGGTGTGGACAGCCAGAGTAATTAGTTTATGGTCTGATCTAACCAGTGACAAGTTGACCTCCGGTGTGGAACACCTGTCACCCATACTGGTGATGACTAGGTCCAATATGTTTCACCTCTGGTAGGGGAGTTTACAAGCTGATCCAGGGCATTTGAGTTGATAAATTCCAGGAAGCGCTGGACCTGGGAGTTTGTACTTGAGTAGTTTCCCCAGTTAATGGTAGGGTAATTGAAATTGCCTAATATCAGGGTGTTCATTATTACCTTCATATTTTCCATTGTCTCCAAAAAGGCAGAGTGGTGGTCCTGCGTCATGGAGGGTGATCTGTAGCAGGCCACAATTTGCACTGCAGATTTTCCTGATGTTGGTTGCACATGGATGATCTCAGAGGTATCATGCTGCGCCACTAACCTGGAGATATAGGTATCCTTGATGAATATGGATACACCCCCTGTTTTGTGTTTTGGTCCATGTTCTGTGGCCAAAATGTGTAAAGGCATGTACAGTGATTGTGTAGACTATTACTACCAACAAATGTTCTATTACAGTGACACAGATTCACCTCTCCACACCCCATCTGCCAGGATACCTGGCTGCTCAGCCTCCAGACCAGGCACTTTCAGGACATGGAATGCTGTTGTGAGTGGACCATGGAGCATCCACATCACAGACCCCACACAACATCCAGGGTTTTACCCACCCACCATGTGTCACATACCACCTAGACTGTCCTCTATATCTACCAATCCTGACCATCTCCATGTGTACCCGTGCCATTTCCCCCCATTGCATACTTATATTCAGACTTTTTTTTTTACATTTGTTGGTAGTAATAGTCTACACAACAGGTGAACAGTCTGTAAGTGTTACAATACAAAATCTGTCTAAACGGTATTAAACTGTAGCCATACCTAATGATTTGTGTGTACAGTCTATTGAAGCTGATATGGTGGGGGGTGACAGAGATGTGTATTATGAACTGTGGAAACCTTGCCATATGATTTGCTCAGGCTTGTTTCCATCTTTATGTCTTTCAGGCAAGATGTCACATGGCAGGTTACCTGTGTTTTCAGCAGATGAAAATGAGGTCATCATCAACAACCTGGTATGGCACTACCAGGTGTTCTGTGGCAGGACAGCCAAAGAGCAGCAGGAGCAGAGCACCCTGTGGAATGATCTAGTCCACAAGTTCAATGATGTCGGCTTGCATAATCGCAGTTATGAGCAGGTCCAGCATCATTGCAGCAGCCTGCTTCACAATGCATGTTTGGGGGGACCAACACACCATGGGGGGGGCCATGCCATCCACCCCCGACACATGTGTAGGAGCTCCTGGTCAGCCTTGTGGCACCTGTCCATCCAGAACACCAACATCCACTGGCCCCTTCGTGGAGGTGGGTGTTACCTGCACACCAGCCAAGGATTGTGCAGATAAGGACACAGGGCGCATCAGTATATCACTGTTGTGTAAATATCTACAGTGGTACAGGAATATCATGCATCTCTGACATGTCATAGCTAGATTGTGGTGCTGCATTGTATTGATGAACAGATGTCCAGATGTGGTAGTATTGTGGGAATGTACCACTGATGTATGGTAGTACTGCACTCAGCCTTTAGCAGTGCCACAGGTGTGGCCACTGACATTACATCTCTCACCCTCTTATGTAGGTCCCTCTGGAATAATAACAAGGCAGCAGCCTGTAGCTGGTGAGTATGTCTTATGTAGATTCATGCCAACACACCGGGCATGTAATGGTGATGGTATATTCCATGCACAAATCTAACACACCTACCATGAATGCATGCTGTACATGTGCATGTATTGTTGTTGTGAAATGCATGGTCTCACAGGGGTGACCATGATGGGGTATTGAAAGGGTATGTCACACACCTGCATGACAACTAACATCCTGTCATTGTGGAATGTGTCCACAGGGAGTAACATATTGTTGGTAGACATGGCCTACAGTAGTGACATGTTCTAACCATCACCCATATACAGTGCAACACCAGTGTATATATCTGTAGGACAATGCCAACCACTGCAGAGATACACTATGGCATAAAGCATTACAGTTGTCCACATTATCAGCTGAGTTAAGGCTGCAACATATGGTGTTCAGTGTATGGGACAATGCACAGTGACACAAATGTCTAGGGCTGACCTGTCATGCATCTGCATAAAAGCTGAGGGAGGGGGGTCTCAGCATGACACACCACTGCACTACAGCAGGAATCCTAAGGATGGTAGTAATGGCTCTATCTGCATATAGTCAGGTTCAGAACCTGTGGCAGCCATAACCCTACCCACACTGCAATAGTTACAGCATTGTGTGAACACCATGGGATATGCATATGAATAGACCTTGCAATCATGCAGAATTGGGGGACATGTGTAGGGTAGATTGGACATACACTGGCAATTGCAGAAGGCCCATGCTGGTATAACCCTGCCATGAGCAGTGACTGCTATAGTACACACAAGAGGTGTGATAAAACATCATGGTAAGGGTGTGCACACATATGCCCACATGGTGTGTATGCATTACAGTCAGCGGCCACACAGCTAACACAATCTCTAGACACTGCATTTGAAAGTACAGGACATATGTCACATACCGGACTTGTGTACTGCTAAGATATGCGGTGTTGTGGTCCCATGGCAGATCAAGGATGTATGTGTAAAATCAATAAAGGTATGTACATCCCCCCATAGCCATGGTATGCTATTATGGTTGTCATTGTAAGCATTTCTGCAGTGGTCATACATGGTCTGTTGATGTTGACAGCTGTAAATCAGGCATCAGGCATTCACCAATGACAACAGTCCATATATCATTCCAGGTATATGATGCTGAAAAACATAGTGGCTGTGAGAAGTAAAGCAGACATAACTGACACAGTACTACACATTCCGCAATGGGTTGTACACCTGTGAGTTGTGGTGCACAGTACAGGGCAGGATGCAGAACAGGTGCACAACAATACTGTGTACATGGGTGTAGTGATATCCAGGGGAAGGGGAATTACCTAGTTACAGCACATGCATCACACATATGTATACTGTTGTTAGCATGGATTGACTATAGCTGAACTGCATGCTGTTCTGTACCATATGTTCTGCATGTTGGCAGATGGGTAATAGGAGGAATGTGTGTATGATCATTGTGCAACCTCGTGTGTGTGTGTGTGTGTGTGTGTGTGTGTGTGTGTGTGTGTGTGTGTGTGCATCCTGGTGGTTAGTTAGTTTGCCTGCAGCATCACAGGCGTGAAGTGGTGAGAGGTAGATGCATGTATGTGTGTGTGCATGTGTGTGTTTGTGTGTGTAACCATGTATGCACATGTGTAATTGTGGGGTGTTCATACTGATGTACCCCCCTTTGGGACTGTGCAGTACATGGACATGGACTGCCACATTACACACCAGGAATACCTGTCATGTGTGTAATCACAGGGCAGCAAATAGTATAATATGGTCTGTAGCATAGAACAGGCATCCAAAGGGAAGGTAGACCCCAGATACACACTTAATATCACAGTCAGCAGAAAGGTCACTTACAACCCACGTATGAATCTCTATAGATGTTTTGGGGAAGTAATAGTCAACACCAGGGAGTGTATCCAAATATTACAGGTGTCACATGATGGGCTGACGGAGCAGCATATCTGGCATGTACTGAGCATTACATACACATGACACACCAGTGAGAGCTATTATGGATACAACATAGTAGCCCACACATATAGGGGCCATGCACATCATTCCAGCCATACAGAGGGTGCATACTGAATAACAGCAGTGAGGCCATGTAAATTCACTACACACAGTTCAGGCAGGTAAAGTAGCAACAGGCCATTTGTTGTGGCTGCTTGTGTGGGCATTTAGAGGACAGTGATGTTAATGAGTAGTATCAATGTGTGTATGTTAAGTGTGATGCAGGATGAAGTAACACATGGACATATATGTGGGACTGTCTGTAAAGCCATGGACAGGTAGGTATTACGGAGGTCTGTGTGTGTGTGTGTGTGTGTGTGTGTGTGTGTGTGTGTGTGTGTGTGTGTGTGTGTGTGTGTGTATGTGTACTGTTAGACAATGCTGTACAGGTTTTAAATTGTGTTTATTGTTTTCCCCCACAGGTGGCGAGGTGGGTCAGGGTTCCTTCTGCATGCAGTCTGATGTAGGTGTCCATACAGACACCGATGATGATGATGATAATAATTTTGAGGCACAGATGGGTTGTCAGGGGCTGACACTGTGCCATTTGACATCCCCCTTTTAGCCATCCCATCCCCGCACATAGTTTCCATGCCTATATACACCCCATCACCAGTGGCAATAGCAGAGGACAGCTGACATTCAGTGGCAGTGCACATGAAATTGTGGTAACCATACCTACTGTGCCCGGTCGCAGCAGGCATAGCTGGATGTCCAGCAGGCTGCCATATAGGCAGATGTCCCAGGGTGCTCATGGTGGGGTTCCTGGACATCATGACCTGGCAGAGGCGACATAGCAGCTACCAGCAGAAGCATGTTTCAGGCTGTAATGGCAATACAGGCATGTATTGAGTGTTACACCAGACAGGGCATTAGGCTGCAGAGGGATGCTCTTGCATATATAAGTGACAACCTCCGTGAACTGTCAGGTGCCATCCGTGCTTCAACCGAGCAAGAGGATAGATGGCATGATGAGATGATGGCCCTCATCAGCCATGGTGTGTCTATGCTTCAACGTGTGTTGGGGATGTGACGACGCCCAAGTGGACGTGGGCTAGCAACACCAACAGCTGGCAGTCAACATGGACATGGTAAGACACTGAGGGCCTCCTGTAGTGGCAATAGCAGCTGCAGAAGTGCAGGGGGTGTGCTGTCCACACCACACCATAGCAGGCCATGTGCACGTGGTCCTGGCCAGTCCCAGAAGGGACCTGGTACCAAAGGACAAATGTCATCAGCAGGTGAGAGTAGCACATTAACACCTGTACCTGGATGTTCCAGCGGAACCCCTGGCAGGCACAGTCCATGTGTCCATGGCCAGAGGCAGCGAACTGCACACCCTGCAGGGTATGGTCTACAGCTGTCCATAGACACCTGTGTAGGGCAGCCATATGGCAGAACTGAGTGCATGCATATCCACACACTATGCAAACACACCTAGGGAAACCCGATACCTACACACACCACATCACCTCAGCCAGCTGCCCAGAGTACACCCCTCATCCACACACATGGTGTCAAATGTATGGCCCACCCTCAGCCCCTGGCAAACCAACACCACATCCTGTGCACATGATGATACATGTGCCCCATTCCTGTCATCCATACCATCAATTCAGGGACAGGCTGATATGATTCTGATGCAAACAGTGATGCTACAACAGTGTACCACAGTCCTACAGTGCAACATGTTGTAGGGAGTAGAGTGTGAGGCATATTTGGCAGGTAGTGTAGCCGTCCAAAAATCAAGCCTTATAGCCGTTAATAACACTGGTTGTTTGTGGTCTCTACAGTGCTATGTAATTGTGTTGTAGGTGTACACGTGTCAGCACGAGGATGCCCTGTGCATATGATGATACCTGTGCCCCATCCCTGTCATCCATACCATGAATTCAGGGACAGGCTGATATGGTTCAGATGCACACAGTGACTGTACAACAGTGTACCACAGTCCTGCAGTGTAAACATGTTGTAGGGAGTAGAGTGTGAGGCATATTTGGCAGGTAGTGTAGCCATCCAGCAATGATGCCTTATAGCTGTTAGCAACACTGGTAGGTAGTGGTCTCTAAAATGTTATCCATGTGTGTTGTAGGTGTACATGTGTCAGTACAAGGATGGTCTGCAGTCATATTGCACAACAGGGTATGTCAATGGGATGACATCATTGCAGAGACATATCTGGGGTACAGTCGAACACATTTCACAGTTTACTATACTGGTTATTAATAAAATAAGTAACAAAGGGCCACTGCTCCAAAGGCAAACCAAAACTTTAATCTGTGAGCACTTTCGTTCACTCAAATCAAATGAACTTCTTCAGACAAATTCAAACCCCTCCTTATATAACCAAGAAATCACATGACCAATAAAATGCATTACATCACAAGTTTAAAACTGATTGTTAAAAGGCATATACATATTTATAAAGATATTTACATATACATAAAAAAATTTTAAGCACAAAGTGGAGAATTATTAATATATAAAAAACAATCAAAAAGGTGCATCCATACAAACCTATAAGTACATAAAATATTATATTATCTTATAAGAACATTCTACACTAAATTTCATAAATTCATTCAGTGCAGTAAACTTTTAAGCTTTAGAAGACACATAACAGAACACTGCTCATTAAGGCCTGGATAACTATGTGCATTTAAGGTAAGGTGCCACCATAACTCTTGCCTTTCAAGTAAAAGTGATGTATGCCCTCCTCTAGGGCCCTCTATCACCTGGTCGATCACCTTAAATTTAAAGTGGTGCCCAGGGTTGTCCCTAATGTGGTTGACCAAAGCATTATTTTCTCTGCTTCTATTTATACTATAAATGTGTTTGTGGATTCTTTCTGTGAACCTACGAATGCCAGAGTTGACATCTTGCCAAATATACCACACTTTTAGAGTTACAGTCAAATCCAGCAGTGAGTGAAAAATGCCTGTTAGCAATTGTATAGTCCCTACCTATGTCTATGTACCCGCAATAGGCACAAGCTTCACATTTAACCATTCCTGGGTTCCTGTTGTACATTGTATACTCTTTCTATAATATATTTTTTTAAGTTATCTCCTTTTCTATACACAACTCTTGGTAGGGTGCCCAATTTAGATCTAAGATCTGTATCTCCCATAAGGATACACCAGTTTTTTAACAGGGTGCCCCTTATGGACTCACCATAAGGTGTATATGTAGTAATTAAGCTGACAATATATACATTCTTATCCCTATAGTTATTACTGTGCATTGGAGTATTTATGTCAGCACTATTACCCTCAGTGGTGGCAGGGCTAAGCATAAGAGCTAATAAGGCTGGTGGTCCCAAAATGGGTGAGAAGTGCCCCTCCCTTTTTTATATTTGGACTTCTTTTATGAGTCCCTGGAGTCACACTTCTGGGTAACCCCTTCTTTCAAACATTTGTTTTAAATTATTGCATTCCTGCATGCATTCTCTATCCAAGGTGATCATCCGTGCTGCCCTAACCAGCTGACCTTTGACTATAGATTTTTTTCTGGTATTGTGGATGGCAGCTTGTGTAATGTTAAAATTAGTTCAAGTAGCTTTTCTTTCTTGAAAATGCTGAGCTGTTTAATGAACTGTTAATGCCTGAGGATAGCATTAAAACCAACACTGACTTTGATAGATAGAAATTTGAATACAATAGAACTTTTGAGTCCATTGATGCTTTGATTTTAAAATATAAAGCTACAAAAATCAAGAAACTACAGAGAGACCTTGATGACTACACTAATGGACTGGCTTTCCCACACCCAAGAATGCCCATCAAGAGTAGCAAAACCCCTGTAAACCAACCACAACGCTTTGTTAATATTAATATGCAATAGGAGGCTGAAGCAGATCTGCTCACTAGTGACATCACTGGTGATGTCATTGAACCAGAGGAACTGGAAGGGATAAGCCAGCCAAGAAGAAGTGAGCATTTGCAAGGGAGAAACCTCAATGGAGTTTCAGGGGAAACAACATTTTTGTGTTTCTACATACAACGGTCAAATGCAACAAGGAGGTACCAAAAAGAAGGTGAAATTGTAGAAAAACAACCACTACAGCAAACGGAGATAGCAGCAAACTGGGAAGTGCAATTTGAAGTAAAAGAGCATGGGACTGTTATTTCTGGCAAAGAAAACAACCACAGTGAAGCAGCTGTTACTTTTGGTGAGGAATACAACCACAGTAAAGCAACTAGACATCCTGTTATTCAAACTAACCAGCAAGGTGACTTCAATATATTTAACTTTACTACTGTGGCTATAGATCCTAATTTAATTGAACTTTTAGCTTTGACATTTATAGCAATGCAGAAAGCAAATATAGGCACTGTACTGATGGACGTTGAGCTCTATATACGTAAATTAAATTTACAACTTTTATTTCATGGTTGCGAAATGAATAATGTGAATGAAAACAGGGTTCCTAGTACTTTTAACACATCCTTGCATCCTAGACTAGCACTTTTTGAAAATAATATATGAAAATGATTTTAGAAATAAATTAAAGGGCTCTTATGCTCATGGGGGAGGGAAGGCAAAAGAATATGACTAATGAAAATGTACTGGAACTAAATGCTTTGAGGCTTGCCAACATCAGAGTCATGAAGCCAGACAAGGGTGGGGGGGGGTAGTCTCTTCTCTCCTTCACTTTACAGGTAGTTTTTTTATTACCAGGGCCTTCACTGATTTCCACTGATTGCCTCTCTGGTTTCTTTGCATTCCACCTGGTTTACACCCCTTGTGCTATCTCCCAATACAAAGTCTATATTAGAATCCTGCTGAGCATAGAGCCATCTTTAAATTTCTAGTCTCCCACCAGGACCCCCTATTCCTTCCTGCCCCAACTACCTCTACATTTATAGTAATCATAGCCACACCCACAGCTCACCCTCACATCACCTCCACCAATCACAGCTCCTCAAGTCATATCACATTAAATTTTGCATCACCCACACTACTTCCCCATCCACATATAGTGCAACCCTATAATTCCTTTCAGACCCCCCCACCTAGAAACAACATAAACTTTATAACCATGACTATCACACAACTAAATCTAGTCTGTCTTCTCATAATTCTTTACAACACCACAAGTTATCACCCTAGGAATATCCCTAAACTTAGTAGCACAACACTGCATTATGCACTCTCATACACAGACACCACACATTATAATAATATCTGCCCACACTTATTCAAGAACTACATAACGGACCAATTCAGACTAAAACACATATGCTCTCATTCCTACAAAAAAAACACACAATACTACACTCTTACAAACTACCAAACTGTAAAACCATTTTAACTCCAAATCCATCCTGTCCAACACAAACTGCTCAAACACAAATGTCAGAACATAACAAACAACAGCAGCAGAACCAACCATATTTTAATGCTAAATATTAATATTAGAAGTATCAAAATAAAATACCTGAACTCCAGGCCACAATAGCAAACTACTCCCCAGACATAGTTGCTTTAACAGAAACCTCAATATCATCAGACAAGACAGAACACTGGTGGAACTGCCTTACTCTACAAGTCCAACTTAACTGTCCATCAATTACCAAACTCCTACCCCTCCCCCAATAATTGGGACATGCTTATCTCACAACTTCAACTTCACCCTAAAAAGATCATCACCACAATTGTGATCTATATTCCACCTGGTAATACACCTGCTAGCCTTGAAGACTTCTTATCCTGGTGTTCTTCCACATACTCACAAGAAACCCTTATTCTGGGGGACTTCAACCTAGATTGGTTCACCTGTATATCAGAACCACCAAGCAATCTAATAAATCTCCATGGCTACCAGTAGCTAGTCCAAATTCCAACTAGGTGTGATAAAAAATCTAAAAGGGAATCCATCCTTGACTGGGTCCTAACTAGCAACACAGGCAATCTCCCAGACACCTTAAGTGACCACAACATAATATACTTTATGAACAAGCATATGCAAAACCACTAACTATATATCCACTAGAAACACAAAAAAATTCTCTCCTGAGGTCCTCAACACTTTACTGTGCAACTGTGACTGGACCCCCCTAAAAACCCTCCCACTTGACCAGGCTGTAGCATATTTCAACAAAACATTTCTACAACACGTAGACACTGTTGCTCCATTGCGCAAAATCAAGGTTAGAACCTCTAAAAACCCCTGGCTCAGTAAAGAAACCAAACAAATCCTCAAGTCCAGAGACACTGCCTGGCGTTACTATCAAAAAACCAAAGAAATACAAAGCCTAACTAAGTACCAAGAACTGTGCAACCATGCAAAAAAATGCATTAGGCTGGACAAAAAATCCTACTACACAACATTACAAACTAAATTCCAACACAACCCGCAAAAATTTTGGCAAAATGTAAACCAGCTACTAAAATTCACCCAAAAGGCTACCCCCAAACCAACCACCCCTGACACTAAAGTTCCCATCGAAACACAATTCAACTCCCACTTTGTGAACTCAATTCTATCCTTAATATCACAGGACAGTTCCTTCCTCACTATCCCCCCAACACAAATAACACTAATACAAGCTTTACCCTCAAAACAGTTTCCACCACTTCAATCAAAAGCATGCTCTCCAAACTAAAAACCTCATCAACAGCAGCTGACCTACTCCCCAGCTATTTCTTGAAACTCACAGCAGATGCTATTGCTATCCCAGTCTCCACTCTCATAAACAGATCAATTGTTGAAAACTGTGCCCAAACTCTGGAAAATATCCTATGTTACACCCATACATAAAGGCGGGACCTCCACTGAACTTAATAACTACAGACTCATTGCTTTACTCTCCCCTCTGGCCAAAATCCTAGAAAAATGCATCCATACCCAGATGCTAAACTATCTCCTAGACTGCAACATCCTGTCACCTACTCAGCATGGTTTCAGACCTGCCCATAGTACCACTACAGCTCTCCTCTGCTTCACAGACACAGTAAACCGTCTCAAAAATGAAGGCCTGTAAGTGTCAACTCTTTTTTTGGATATGTCCAAAGCATTTGACACAGTCTCACACCAAATCCTGCTAAACAAACTAAACCAATATCATCTATCTAATTCCACTCTTACCTGGTTCCAAAGCTACTTAACTGACAGGTACCAAGCTGTGAAATGGGAAAATTCTCTCTCTCCTCAGCTGCCCATAACTATAGGAGTCCCAC
Organism: Protopterus annectens; assembly: GCF_019279795.1. NCBI lineage: Eukaryota > Metazoa > Chordata > Ceratodontiformes > Protopteridae > Protopterus > Protopterus annectens. The sequence goes on along the minus strand of NC_056726.1, from coordinate 1,700,556,531 downwards.
AGGGTTCTATCTTAGGACCACTACTATTCACAGTCTTCACAAATGACCTCCACACCTCCACACAGCATGCATCTATAATTCAGTATGCAGATGACACTACCTTAATCTGTGCTGCACAAAACATTCCCACCCTCCTGAAAACAACTCAACTAGCATTCTCTGACGTTGAAAACTACCTTACCAAAGCCCAACTTATCCTCAATCCAAAGAAAACTCAGCTTATGATTATAACCAGTTCTAACAAAAACACTAACAGTCAATTCACTATCTACTCCACAAATGCTACTCCAATTGCTCCAGTGGCACAGGCTAAGCTATTGGGAATAACCATAGACTCCCACCTAAAATTTGATAGTCATCTGAACTTGACTATTAAAAAAGTACATGCCAAACTGGGGTCATTCTACCGTATCAAACCATTTCTTACCAACAACACAAGATCAGCCATTGCTCGCTCCCAACTTCTATCCACCCTACTCTATGCATCTCCCATTCTGACTAATCTCAACAAAACTGAACTAAGCAAAATGGAAGCTTGCTATAACAGAATTGCCCATTTTGCTGCAAATTGCTCACATAGAACTCATCACTGTACTGCTTTGAGACAGCTCCACTGGCTTGAACTGCCCAACCTCCTAACCTACAATCAGCTCTGCCTCTGTCATTCTATCTATTACCTCCCCAATAAGTGTCCTGCCCTCAAAAACCTAGTACAACATCACTCAGCCAAAAGGCCTCTTAGATCATCAAGCAAACTACTACTAGAAGTCACCAACAGCTACAATAGCTTTGGAGATGCACTATATAGTAGTTTGGTGGCTAAAAAATGGAACTCTGTCCCTACTAATATTCAAAACACATCATCCAAAGCCTCCTTTAAAGACCTCATCAGGCAACATCTCAAGCAAAGTTGGCAGTGCCATGATTGCTCCCCAGGCTAGTGAAAGCGGATAACATATGCATACTAAATCTAGAGCAATTGATAATAGTTTTTCAATCTTACTCACAAACACTGGCTAATCTACAATGTATGTACTGTACCTGTGTACTATGTATGTATTCTACCTACATTCCAAAGTTCAGCTGTACACCACAAATCTATTACTTACCTTTATTTTTAAAATTAATATCTTTTTTGATTGTTCTCTCCACTGTAACTGTTTGTGCTGCATACCACTGTAAAAACATGTCTCTTGTAATTTGTGTGTATACTGATTATGTCTAAATAACTAAATGTGTCTGTAATTTTTCTTTGTGGAGCTTTTCTCCCCGGGCCTCTGCTGAAAAAGGGCCTTTTCGGCTCAGTCAGACACCCCCGGTTAACAAATGTAAAATAAATAAATAAATAAAATAGTATTTATGACTAAGGATGATTATAACTGTAGAATGGAGGAAATGCTGAAACAGGACAGTTATAAAATGGTGTCTTTAAATGAACTTAATGTAGCATACAGGAAAATAAGGGGTTACATTAATGATTTATTTATTTGTGGTCAAATAGACTTGGATATGTTTAAGTATTTAACAACATCAACACCTATCACACCTGTTTTCTTTGGCACTCCAAAGATTCATAAGAATTTGGCTAACCCTCTTCTACGCCCCATAATTGATGGGAGAAATTCAACCACATATGCTTGTGCTAAGGTGGTTGATGGTATCTTGAAAAAATATGTAACAATAGAACACCAAATTTGTAAAGATTCCTGATCATTTTTAAGGGACATGAATAATCAGGAGTGTAGTGAAGAGTTCAACTTTTTAACTGTGGTTGTAAAAGACCTTTACACAGTCTTCCCCCACAATTTAGGAATTGAATGGGTGGTAGATGTGTTAGAAGAAAGAGGTGCCCCAGCAAATGAAACTAGATTAGTTGAAGAACTACTATACATCATTTTGCAGAACAATTGTTTTCATGTTTAATGGAACATACTACCTACAGAAAAGGGGAGTAGCTGTGGGGTCCCCATGTTGCGGTAGTTTCACCAACTTAATTATGGCCTTCTGGGAGCACCATTTTGTGTTTTCCAGAAGTAACATCAAAGATAAAATAGTGTATTTTATGCAATCTTTGGATGATATATTTATGATCTTAAATGGAGATGAAACTATGGCTAAGTAAATAGTGGATGAGATGAATGCCAGCACATCCTTTCTGGAACTCGCATCCAATTTTGACAGCGTAAATATTGCTTACTTGGATGTGGAATTAACTAAGGACATTTTAGGGGGATGCTACTTATCTAAAATTCATTGAAAGAAAACCTCCTCAAACTCATTTTTACATTACACAAGCTGCCATCCACAATACCAGAAAAAATCTATAGTCAAAGGTCAGCTGGTTAGGGCAGCATGAATGATCACCTTGGATAGAGAATTCATGCAGGAATGCAATAATTTAAAACAAATGTTTGAAAAAAGGGGCTACCCAGAAGTGTTACTGCAAGGACTCATAAAATAAGTCCAAATAAAAAAGGGAGGGGCACTTCTCACCCATTTTGGGACCACCAGCCTTATTAGCTCATATGCTTAGCCCTGCCACCACTGCAGGTAATATTGCTGACATAAATACGCCAATGCACAGTAATAACAATAGGGGTAAGAATGGATATATTGTCAGCTTAATTACTACCTATACACCTTATGGTGAGTCCATAAGGGGCACCCTGTTAAAAAACTGGTGTATCCTTATGGGAGACACAGATCTTTGATCTAAATTGGGTGCCCTACCCAAGAGTTGTGTATATTAAAGGAGCTAACTTAAAAAATATATTAGAGAAAGAGCATAAATTGTACAACAGGAACCCAGGAATGGGTAAATGTGACATCTGTGCCTATTGCAGGTACATAGACATAGGTAGGGACTATACAATTGCTTCTTCTTTCAGCTTTTCCCGGTTAGGGGTCACCACAGCAGATCACCTGTCCGTTCATGATTGGCAGTGGAGTTTTATGGTGTCGAGTTGCCAGCCCGGCACCCAACCTTCCACTGAAGGCACACACATGCACACACTCACACCTAGGGCCAATTTGCAGTGTCCAATCTACCTACAGCATGTCTTTGGGATGTGGGAGGAAACCAGAGCACCCGAAGGAAACCCACGTGACCACAGGAAGGACATGCAGACTCCGCACAGAAGGCACCCCAGCCAAGGATCGAACCAGAGAACCTCTTGCTGTGAGGTGACAACGCTAACCACTGCACCACCATGGCCACAGGGACTATACAATTGCTAACGGGCATTTTTCACTCGCTGCTAGATATGACTGTAACTCTAAAAGTGTGGTATATCTGGCAAGATGTCAACTCATCTGGCATTTTATATTGGAAAACATGATCATAGGTTCAAATAAAGAATCTATGAACATATTTATAGTATAAATAGAAACAGAGAAAATAATGCTTTGGTCAACCACATTAGGGACAACCCTGGACACCACTTTAAATTTAAGGTGATCAACCAGATGATAGAGGGCCCTAGAGGTGGGCATACATCCCTTTTACTCGAAAGACAAGAGTTATGGTGACAACTTACCTTAAATGCGCATAGTTATCCAGGCCTTAATGAGCTGTGTTCTGTTATGTGTTTACTCAAGTTTAAAAGTTTATTACACTGAATGAATTTATGAAATTCAGTATAGAATGTTCCTATAAGATAATATAGTATTTTATGTACTTATAGGTTTGTATGGATGCACCTTTTTGATTGTTTTTTATATATTAATAATTCTCCACTTTGTGCTTAAATTTTTTTTAAAATTATATATAAATATCTTTATAAATAATGTATATGCCTTTTAACAATCAGTTTTAAACTTGTGATGTAATGCATTTTATTGTTCGTGATTTCTTGGTTATATAAGGAGGGGTTTTATTGTTTGAATTTGTCTGAAGAAGTTCATTTAATTTGACTGAAAGCGCTCACAAATTAAAGTTTTGGTTTGCCTTTGGAGCTGTGGCCCTTTTTTACTCTACTGGTCATTGCCTATGCCACATGGACAGGTGGCCCGCTGAGGCATGCATACCCTACAACCTGATGTAGACCCATCTACATATATGCACACTGTTACTTGCCAACACTGGGACTAGACCCCTATCTAGCAATGTTGTGATACTGACTTGTGTAGCTTACATTGCGCACACCACACAGTGTTAAGGGTGAGGTGTGTCCCAGGTAACATAGTACATGCAGAACATCCCCCTGCATGTACAGTATGCTAATGGGGGATGTAATTGGTGTATTTGGACAATACGTAGTGTGGCATACCATCATATTTATTTATTTATTTATTTCAGTTTGTTAATCGGGAAAGTCCATTGGGCCAAGGTAGCCCGTTTTCAATGGAGGCCTAAGGAGAAAAGCTCCAGACAGAAAGACAATATACAATGTATTAGTACAGCATATAAGAGCAACAGTTTAACATTCAATATACAGCTAGACAAGATTTGACATATCTTGATACATGTCAATATACACATTTACAGACACATAACAGCCAGACACACATCTGAGATTCCAGGGCCTTTCGCTGCTAACTACCTTGACCATGTCTCCAATGTGTTATAGGTAGGCTGCACACATCACATGCATAACTGGTATGGATTGTGGTAACAGTTAACTCTATGACTGATGGTGTCAGTGGTAACCATAACATGGTACATGGCACATATACCTGGTGTACCTTGGTGTAATAACAGTGTACACAGCACCCACAACCCCCACTGGATATTGTACTTCCTGACACCCATGATGACACTCTGTCCTACCCACCATCACACATTAGCCACAACTGCGATACAACCCATAGTATACCCCAAAATTGGTATTACAGGGATATGCATCTCATGCACATGCCACATGCGTAGTAGGGCTTCAATCAAGTGTAGGTTGCCTGTACATATCCCAGCTGGATACCTGCCATCTGCACATCTGTACAGGAACTGACAGTCCTCAGCTTGGCAGGTAGCTATGCAGTAGCATGAGTGCATTGACAGACCAGTAAGGGGTATATACTGTGACACAAAGCACACACCAGGGATACAAGGAGTCATCAGTGTCCAGCCATGCTCACAGGTGTGCCTGTTGTCAGCACAACATTAAGCACTCTGCTCTTGCCTGGGTTAGTATTGTCAACAGTAGTAATGCCATGATACACTACATGCCAGTGTGACAGCACGTACCCTGGGCTAGTACCCCTGTATGTCACACATTCACATGGATAACTGTACTGTACATGCTCGTATATATGTATGTGTCCCACACATGACACTCATACCCCTTTCTACTATAATGCCAGCACATAGTTGCATGTATTGTATATGGCATTGCATACACTTATTACAAGTTATCAGACTGGGTTGTGTGGCCTGGTTACCAGGGCTAATCTATGCTTAGCAAGTATAAACATTGCTGCAATATAACAGCTAAGCTGATTTGCACACTGTAAGTGCTGCCTACACTGTGTAAGTGCCTGTATGTTTACCCATAGCGTAGCAGTGGTTAGCTTCATGCAAACCCGTGCAAACGCACTTAAAGCTGCTCAAAACTGCCTTAACCCCTATGTATCCAAAAGCCCTTGTTCTGCCCAGCAACAAAATAAGGAACTCTTTTAGGTTTTAAACCCTTTACACTGAAGTCACAACACTTAACCACTACACCCTGACCACTGTGGAGACAGCTGTCGTTTTACCAATATAGCTGTCAATACACATATTGAGTAGTATTGAACAATTGCCTTTACTTCCTAAATTGTGTAGTCCTTGTTATTAATAAGTTACATCACATACGTTTTATCATAATGTAAACCTAGCAGATACATACAGTGAGATACATGTGGGAGGGTATACACAACCGTGACATTTACTCATGACAGGAATATGGTTGTATACATATCATAGTTGTATATATGCCTACATGTACATACATATGTATACTCATACATATGCCTGTATACACATCTGTATTGTGCTACATACAGTATATGTATATATACATATGTGTATATATAGGTATACGTATATGTACATATAGATATGTGTATATAGCTATATATGTATGCACATCCTATGTCTACAGATATGCCTAGTTATGTTGGGGTATATATATATATATATATATATATATATATATATATATATATATATATATATGTGTGTGTATGTATATATATGTATATATATATATATATATATATATATATATATATATATATATATATATATATATATATATATATATATATATATATATATATATATATATATATATATATATATATATATATATAACTATATGTGCATACATATCTATTCTGATATACCTACTACTGTCAATATATCTGTAGATATCCATGCATATATGTGCATATGTATCACTATCTGTATATGTGTAGACATATATTGCTCTGTATATGTATATATCTGGGTGTGTATATGTATATCTATGTACATATACATATCCATCTATATATGTCGATATGTGTAATCATATATATATTTATAGATATCTGGTTAATTATATGTACATATATATTCACCATATGTTCTGGACATGGAGTGTAGCCCTACCCCAACCCCTATAGTCCCAACTTCATAGTGCAAAGGGATCTCAGGTATGTATAGCAGGTATATTAGTAGACTATTGCTAGTGTAATTGGGATTGTCTTCACAGACATTGTGTGTGTGGGAGGTCACATCTGATTTTCACATGGGTGCCATTGGCTACTGACAGACATCCTAAGGACATCATAGTAAAGTACCGCTGCTAGAACTTAATGCCCCTGTGGACTGCAGCAGAGATATTGGCCAATATATGTGGACATGTTGACACACTCTGTACAGTCCAGAGGTATACACAGAACCCCTTAGTGCAAAACATGTGTACCATGCCTGACAATATGGATGCTAACAACCATGTAGATGGGTGTAACACATAATGACTGGTATACATATGCCACCAAAAGTTATGCATTCACACACCCCTGTCTGGCCTAACCCATAATAACTGATGTCACAGGAGTGCCATGGCCACATACTGCCCACTAGATATTGGCATACATATGTACAGCATCCCACTGCTCTGTCTGACATACATGACTGTTAAGGGAGGTCCGGCAGCAGTACATCCGGCAAATGTCTGCACATGACATCTCACTGGATAAGTATACTAAGCTGCTAGGCATGTAACAATGCACTGTGCAGGTTACAGGCTGACTGGCTCAACACTGGTCTTCATCTCCTATGGGGGACTGCACATGTGCCTGCATATATAGCAGGCTCTTCAGGCATGTCACAGCCCAGGGTAAGATACACCTGTATGAAAGTGCATAACTACAACCAATGTGATCACAGCCACAGTCACATTTGGTAGACTAGGATAATATTACAGTATATGGACTATCTGATCATCACCATTCTTATATGTGCTACTCACAGACTAACCCTACATATACTGGGCTGCTACACAGTTTGGTCTGATGGCTGTCTGTGGTATGGGACATGTGTGTGTATGGCCCTACAAACATGTAAGCCAATATGGTAACATACAGTGGAGCGGTATGTAACATCAGATAGGATGGAACCTAGAACAATGGCATCTACCACAGTCTGTACACATACTAAAGTATATATTAACAATACACACACTGTCAATATTCACCATAAGTACACAGACCTCAGTACTGTACAAACAACCACAGAATGTCCAGGTTATGTCATAAAATATAACCCCTACTGTACATAACATGTGCAGCAGTCTATCTCACTGGCTTATCAGATAATGATGGTGTACAGCACATATGCACCTCTTAATGCACGACATATGTACAAAGGTTGACAGAGTTGTGGCTGGAAGCACATACACAGGGCCAATATTGACATGTTGATGTGATAACCTCATACATTTACTGCTGTAACAGGGTTTGTTGCAACATATGTCCTATGAGTGATATGAAGTCAGTAACTGTCACGGCTTTTACCATCTACAGACTGCAATACTTACTCTACCTTTGGCAGTTTACAGATAGATGCTCTGTGGGTAACACATGAAACCAAAGGCACAACACACTGCCCAGTCTGCAGCTGACATTACTGATGGGGATTCATCATGAACATAGAACTGACATGGCATTTATTAAAACATGTAAGAAAGACATATCCACACACACCCTGTTAAACCAACATTACTCCAAATACAGTATAGCAGCACTTACAGTCTGTAGTCAGATCAGGCACATTCCCGTCCTGTGTGTTCCCTTGTTTCCACAGTGTATGTTGTTAGAGGTAAATCCCCAGTTCATCTGAGATGCTGTTTGCCAAACAACAGATCTAGTTCCTGCTCACAGTGAATGAAAAGTGCCAACACCAACATGATGTTCCTAGATATTGGAGTATGTTTCCATGAAATTGGCTATGGGAATGTTACCACAGCTGTTCCACATGCAATCAAATAGGGGAGGGCTGCAATTCATGCAGAGGCCATCAGCTGATCCTGAGCATGACTTAAAATACACATGCTGCAACCTAAGCAAAGCAGGTGTAGATCTCCACATCCACCAGAGAGGGAGTGCGAGAGGCAGACAGAGGCAAAGACAAGTCAGGGAGGGGTGGGAGACTAAAACGGAAGCATGTTTGTGTCACTCACCTACCAGCACAGTGTATCAAACCCCTGATGACTATGTAGTGCTATTACATTTCTATGCAGTTATTGGATGCGCCACATGGGTTACTTGTTGCGGAGCCCTCAGAATGTATATGTGATGGTGAGTGACATCTGCAACAGAGATATGGTAGCTATACGGTAGGTGTAGTACACATTCCTGTCTGCATGAACAGGTGCCAGTGTCAACACAGCCAAATTCTCACAGGGATGCACACACATTGACACACTTTTCAGGGCTAGGAATACAACCCATCACTAGTGAGATTGCCACAACACATTACTGTGCAGGTATCACATGCACCACAGGGGTCATACAGAGGTGATATGGGCAAAGGGTAAGGGGAGGTGTCTAATATCAGACAGCATGCTTCAGTATGTCAGTGGGGGTTGTAGTGAGTGTGGATGTAATCATAAGCATCATGCAACACACACACAAACACACAGGGTGCCAGTACTGACATGCATGGGTGCATTTCTGCACAGGTGTGTGGTGGTCAACTGTGCCAGATGGCTATACAAGGCTAGGTGATGGGTATACATTGGCATCAGGCCACATGACAATGGTCAGCATTGTGGCTCAGGGCTGTAGTTTCTGCATTTGCCCACACAGGTGGGTATTGTATCCCCCATCCAGTCATCTGGGTGACTATTGCGTGTGACCAATGCTGTGCATCACTTGCCATGTATGTGTTCCTTAGTCCATGGCATGGATGATGCCTGGAATGTGCACACCTCCCACATGCATGTACAGAGACATGTGGGACTGTACCTGGGGTGTCTGGCCCATGTTGTGTACTCAGATTATCATCAGATGTGCCAGTCTTTGACACCTGTAGAGGGAACTGGTAATGGACAGCAGGTTTACCCTGCACCTACATTGATAGCATGGTAACAGCATTCCCTGGGGTCAGTGGCATCTGTCCATACAGGGCATGTTTTCAGGCATGGTGTGTCCTTTGTGGGCACATGTGATTGCACCACAGGTGTTGCAGGTGTCCAGTGGGGAACATGGGAAAGGTACATGGTGTCTATGTATGTGCCTATTGGACAGATGGACAGGGTGCCATGACCTCTGTAGCCCACTGCAATCACTCAATAGTTACTACCAGTGGCCAATATGCAGTGTACTACCAACATATTGGCTGTTGCCTACACATGTATATGTGTGTGTGTGTGTGTGTGTGTGTGTGTGTGTGTGTGTGTGTGTGTGTGTGTGTGTGTGTGTGTGAGACATGGGTTGAGAGTGTGCTCTGGGTAATACTGGAGTTGCTAACTGTGATTGCCTGGCCTTGATGTCATGTATGGGTATGGATTTGTATCCCAGTCTCTTGGCTATTTCACATCTGTTATCCCTGTACATTGGACATTGTGATATATACTAGGGCCACCATACAAGAATTTTTCAAAACCCATTCCACATTGGGCCCAGGTGTCACACACTCACACCCACCTGCACACAGGATATGAGTTACTAACACTCACACACACACACACACACACACGCACACGCACACACACGCACACGCACACACGCACACACGCACGCACACACGCACACACGCACACACACACACACACACACACACACACACACACACACACACACACACACACACACACACACACACACACACACACACACACACCTGCACCATGGAGATTACTGGAGTACTCCTTCCCCAAAGGTGTATATCACAATGGATGACATCAGCAGGATTGCCAAAGTAGGGCATTTGAAATGTATTGAGTGTGACTACACTAATATGTATTGCTCCCTACACAGGCATTGAAACACACACAAAACATCCAGGACTGCCATGGGTGGGAATAGAACCCTACCAGAGCTGTATATCACAGTACAGCAGTACTCAGTTACAGGACATGCCACAGAGATTACTGAGCTGCAATTTTTCCAGAGGTGTATTTATAGGTGGATGACATCAGCAGTCTTGCCAAGGTTGAGCATTTAAATAGTAGGGAGTGTGACTACCCTGAAAAGCACACAGAAAGAGTCAGGTAGACACACACACATTTGCCAAGTGTGGGATTAGAACAGCTATCAAACTAATTCATCACACTACAGCAGTATACAGTTACAGGACACACTAGGGAGATTACTGGATTACAGCCTTCCCAGAGGTGTATTTATAGGTGGATGACATCAGCAGCCTTGCCAAAGTTGAACATTTGAATTGTAGGGAGTGTGACTACCCTAAAAAGCATTGCTCTCTACCCAGAGAGACACCCACACAAACACTTACCAAGTCTGGGATTAGAACAGCTACCAAAATAATGTATCACACTGCAGCAGTACTCAGTTACAGGACACACTATGGAGATTACAGGGCTGTAATCTTCCCAGAAGTGTATTTCTAGGTGGATGACATCAGCAGCCTTGCCAAAATTCAGCATTTGAATTGCAGGGAGTGTGACTACCCTAAAAATCATTCTTCTCTACACAGACAGACTTGCCAAGTCTGGGATTAGAACAGCTACCTAGCTAATTTATCACACTACAGTAGTGCAAATACAGGACGCACTATGGAGATTAGTGTGCTATAGCTTTCCCAAAGGTATATTTCTAGGTAGATGACATCCGCACCCTTGGCAAAGTTGAGCATTTGAACTGTAGGTAGTGTGAATAACCTAAAAAGCATTACTATCTACCCAGACACACTTGCCAAGTCTGGGATTAGAACAGCTACCAAACTAATTTATCACACTGCATTGAGTACACAGCTATAGGCTGCACTATGGAGATTACTGAAGTGCAACCTTCCCAGAGGTGTATTTCTAGGTGGATGACATTAGCAGCCTTGCCAAAGTTGAGCATTTAAATTGTAGGCAATGTGACTACCCTAAAAAGCATTGCTCTCTACAAAGACACATACAAACGCCATATTGGGGATTTGAACTCCTACCTAACTCTTATCACATGATAGCAGTGCACAGCTATGGGATGCACCACAGAAATTACTGGGCTACAATTCTCCCAAAGGTGTATTTCACAGTGGATGACCTCAGCAGGCTTGTCATAATAGGGCTATGGGGAGGGCAGTGTGTTTGTGTGCATCGGCCATAACCCATTCATCTAGAGGTTGACATGCCACATGAGGGCACACACAGGGTCATATTTCACAGGTACATGTATACAGCTGCTAGATTACTACTTCCTTGTGCAGTCATGTTGCACAGCTGGCATGTACTGGTGGCTAGTATCTACAGTGAGTGACATCTGACCATCATGTGGTTGGGGCCCTTTAGCTGTGTGTTGGGTGGGACAGGCCTGGATGGCTCCTTGTCACAGTCACCCTCTTCCGCACATCTATGTACATCTACCTTTGCCTTATTATAGTGTGTTGTCCTTACATATATGTCTACATTCCTATCCACTGTGTGCAAGGTATGAGTGGTGCATACTGACAAGTGTCTGCACTAACAACTGCAACTGTCAGATATGTCTGGTCCACTGGTGTTTGCAGACATGGCCTTCATGTGTTTAAGTGTGTGAGCATGCCCAGTATGACCATTCAATATATTGTTGACTGACATTGTCTTCATTTCTATGTGTGTGTGAACATGCCCAGTATGCCCATCTGTATTTAATGTGTGGATCGAGTCCAGGTAGTTTGTACAGCAGTGCTGACCTTTGTGTTGTACACTGACAAGTGGCATGCTGTTTCTGCAGGGTATCCATCAAACATTTCGCATTGACTGTTCCTTCATTTCTGCATAGGATGGTGGGGCTCACCTGACTATTTCTGCATTTCTACACAGGATTGGAGGGGGCACACCTGACTGTTACTACATTTCTACATTGGATTGGGGGGCACACCTGACTATTTCTACATTTCTACACAGGATTGGGGGCACACCTGACTGTTATTACATTACTACATAGGGTGGGGGGCACACCTGTCTATTTCTACATTTCTACACAGGGGTGGGGGGAACACCTGACTGTTATTACATTACTACATAGGATGGGGGGGGCACATCTGACACTTGTACACATTTACTATGTATGACTGTACTAGTATGTCAGGTACTCCATTTCATTCTGTATTCTTACCTATCATGCTGACTAGAGGCATACCGGTGTACTACAGATCGTAACTTTGGATGCCCTACATATTTGTGTCTGACTTCCTACCATTCAGGGCTAACATTCCACTGCCTGACCTGCTGTAGTCTGTCTATGTAGGCCTGGGGGGAGGTTAACCATAGCCATCATTCAGGGGCCATAGCACAGGCTCTGTTTGGGTTTGTCTACACCCGTCCTGCTGGCTGAGACTGTTGTTGGGTAAGTAAACTGTCCTGACTGGCATGTGTGGGTCATATGGACACACATGCCACTCAGCACATTTCCTGCAGTAGATTTTGTCACCCTGTGTAGTACTGGCTACTATGGTGATTCCAGTTTGTGTTATAGATGTCATGGTGTCACTGTGGGTTTCTACTGTCTGCTGCCATAACATTCAGCCAACCTATTCCCTTGTATGCTCACATCCATACCATAGAAATGGGTAATGACACATTCTACTCCATTTGGCAATTGGTAGGTTGATTGACTTACCTTGAGGGTGTGCCAGACTTGCAGATGGTGCTGGAGGGCTGTCTATGTCAGATGCACATAGTTCACTCCCTATACATGGTTGAGCACAGGTAGTGTCATGTTTGGCATCCCTTTTACTGTATGTGGGAGGAAGATAGAGGTGTCATTCCCTGGGTCCCTACTGTGTCAGTGTATGTGCTATGCGCTGTCTCTTTGCCGCAGCCTCGGCGTACTGGGCACGCCTCCATCTGCCAACTGGGGCAGGCTCAGGTTGTTCATCCTCCAAGTCACTCTGTGCCTGTGCAGGCCTTGGCATTGGTGGGGGGCTCTGTGACCCAGCCCCATGCTGTTCATGCTGCAGCTGTTTCTGCAGGATCATATTGTGTAGCATGGTACATACCATAACATTTTGGATACCTGTAGCCCTCGTTTGCATAGATTTCTCCTGCAAATGTGGTGATTTACATACAAGGGCTTCGTCCATGCAGGATTAGTGCAGGATCACTCATGTAGATCCCTGCAGGCAGTTCCTGGATCGCATGGCAGACATATTGCCTGCTTGAGCACCTGCACCGATCTTGCATGCCATGCAAGCTTTTGAGAATCCGGGGGATAGTTGTGAGACCATTAGTTAAAAGGCTTAGTTTTATTCTTTTTTTTTTTTTTTCTTATTTGTTTGTATATTTACAGTGGTTAACATGGATGTTCCTGCTGGGCATAATCCATTTTCTAAGAACACTTTGCAAGAAAATCTCCAAACTTCTAGAAACTGGGTTAGAAAATAATATGCAGTAAAACTAAGAAGCAAAGTTCAAGAAATAACATATTATAATAATCTTATAGTGGGTCTACTTCACATAATGAGACTTCCAAATGCTCGACTTTCATATGGTTGAGACCATATTATCAAGCATATGAATGTTCGAAAATGTGAAAAAAAAAAAAATAAATAAATAATAAACAAACAGTGATAGCAGGGGGGCAAGCCCCCCTGCTATTTAAATATACCAACTCCGAGATTGCAGTACATTGCGGTAAAGGGAAATCTTCCCAGTCAGCACTCTATGAAGATCCCTATTCTAACCAGTGGAGCCTTTAAAAGTTCGATCATATGGTCTCGGCCATATGAAAGTCAAGCTTTTAAAAGTTCGACCATCTGAAGGGGACCCATATGTAGCATTTAATAACTTATGACATGACAAATACACAAAAATGCAGGAATAGCAGCAAGCAGTTTGCAGGTATATAGAGGTTATAAATTATTTAGAGATGAGCAGTTTCAGTGACCTTGGTTTTAAGTCATTACATCTGAGTGATGCTTCCTACTGACACCTATAGGCATCAAATATTTCTTGTTCATATTTGCATCAATAATACCAAAACCATGCTATGTACAAGGTTTTAAATAAAATCATTTTAAAGCTTACACAGTGGCAAACCCATCTGGATTAATGCTTGACCATTGTCTAATACAGGTAAATAAATATTAACTGTTGTTTTTTTTTATGATATTAATTTTTATAGCTATAATTTTCACATTTTCCTAAATATCTCAACAACCAAGTAACAAGAGACAGAATTCCTTAGCCTCATATAAAAGCTCTCTGATAAATGAATAAAATGCTGCTGAGGACATGGGTGGAATTTAATACAGCCTACATGATCTTTTTTACCATGTAGGAATTGTGGCATGCAGCTTACATGAAAGTAAGCAGATTTGCGATCCAGTAACCACTGCTGAGCAGTGCACATTAGCTCACCAACACGGGAAGTTTTTGGTATACAAATCACCTCATAAAGAGGTGAATCTCATGCAAATGAGGCAAGTAGAGCAATCCAGCAAGTAGACAGACAGCCCTACAGACCCTGCATCGGTGTTCATACTGTACATGGAAAAATTCAGTGCGCAGGATTTCAGACAGACAACAGGGACTGTGAAAATGCAGGTAGATTGAAAAAATGGCATAGCACATACAGATATGAGCAAAACTATCCACTGTGTGTCCAAAAATATAAGGGAAATAATTTAAAATATATATATTTTTTTAATGATCTGGGTATGTTTGCACAGTGCGCCATGGTGAGCAAACATGCTTTATTTAAAAAAAAAAAAACACATTTAATGGTATGTGACAGAAATGTGTTATATGACCCTGCATGCCTGCATGGAGTATCTGCAATGGTGGAATAGTGCTGTTGCTAATGAGGTAGGGCCTGGAACCGTGTAGATTGCAGGCTGTGTACATGAATTCCTATGCAACTGAGGTGGGGTTACTGAATAGCACAAATGGGTATCCATGTCTGCATATCCATTCTGTGGCAGCATGGAACCATGTTGGTATTCAAAGAAGCAGTAGCTGACACCAAGAGGGGGTGTGTCTGAGGACTTTTAAGCTCACTGGAGCTCAGCTGCACCTGTTTGAGCGGTGCGCTGCTGTGCTCAACATTGGGATGTGTACACTGGCTGCTAAGAATTATTTAACGTTGGGGTGTGCGTTTCCATGTGTTTGCACAGTGCATCATCGTACTGAGCATGATCTTTCATGGGGGTGTATACAGTGACTGCTGAACTTTTTTACCTTTGCTGTGCTTGCTTCTTTGTGTTTTCATGGCATGCTTTTGTGCTGGGTGTATCTAAAAGCCAATGATACATTAATTACTGATGACCCCTGTTTCACTTAAACTAGGACCATTAAATCATCTTAATGATGTACTTGGCAGGTGGAATGCATCACAGGCAGCCAATCACACAGTCAGCACCTACAGCAGAGCACTATATAGTATGCAAACACCCTACATTCTGATTTTTCACAAATACTCTGTACCATTAGAGTACAGACCTGGGAATTTTAACCAAAAGAATGCTAGGGGCATGCTGCAGGTTTGCTACATCTATATGTGTTATATGCCAAAGTCAATGCTGCTGCTGGTGCTGCTGACAATAGACCCTGGCTAACCTTTCAGCAGCTACATGAGCTGGAGATTGTAGAACACTACGGGGTGGACAGGGACATGCAACAAGAACTCACTGATCTCTACCACTCTCAGCTTAGACCCAGAGCCAACAGAGGGGGACCCATCCCAGAGGAAACAAAGATAAGTGTAGTCCTTAGGAAAATAGCCACAGGTACCTTTCAAAAACTAACTGGGGATGTGATGGGTGTCTCACAGGCATCAGCATCCAGGGTACCCCACCAGATTCTGGATGACATGCTACCACATGCCAGTCAGCATATTAATTTTCCCCTCAATCCTGAGGTGAGGGCCAGCAATATGCAACACTTCTATCATGTAGCACACTATCCTGAGGTACTGGGTGCCATAGATTGCACTTATGTACACATCAAGGGACTACCTAGTGAGGAGGGTAGAATCCATGTCAACCACAAGGGGTACCACTCCATCAACTGCCAGGTCATGTGAAGTAACTTGCTCAGGGCATTATCATGAATGTGTGTGCTGGCAGCCCTGGCAGTTTTCATGACTCCCATATCTGGCATGCATCACAGCTGTACCAGATGTTTGCCAGGGGGGACATCCCACATGGCCATTTACTGGGGGATGTTTGATGCTGGCTATGCCCTGGAACATTGGATGATGACACCCATCAGAAATGCTCACCCACCCACCAAAGAACACCATAATGAGGCACACACACAAACTAGGAACATCATAGAGCATAGACTCTTAGATTAGTACTAGGATAATTGACCTCAGGGGACCGTTTTAAGCCTAGCCAATTACCCCATGTGAGAATCAAACCCTGCACCTTGTATTTCTAATGTAAGCACCTTAACCATTACTCCAAATGCGCACCTCTTTTAATGAGTGAAAAGGTCACTGAAAAACCAATCGGTAAAAACAAAATGAAAACTCCAGCAAAGCTTGAACTTCCACTGAGTGATTCCCAAACCTCTTGTATCAGAGGCACATGGGATATATGTAAATGGTCCTTATGAACATCAAGTGTTTCAGCTAATTGGCGATTCTGAATGCCCATAACTTGTTTCATATTTTAATGGACAATTTCAGGCCAATAATGCCAAGCCCCACTAGCTGTGGATATACATAGTTTGGCCTTATTATGATGTAGTCAGCACAACACAAGCTGAGTGTTTTTTGAGCATGTGTTTGGGCTGCTGAAGTCACGGTTCTGGTGCCTCAGTACATTTGGTATAGCCCTGCAGTACTCTCCAGCAACATATGCATGCATATTCACAGTATGTGCCGTGCTACTAAATATAATCCTGTGGAAACGGCTGCAGCAGGGTCAGCAAAGGGAAGCGATACACACCCCCACCAGTGTCTAGGTCAACACAGCCACAATCACAAGAGGACTCTGAGGAGGAAAAGCCCCCTGATGATGTCCCTGTAGGCATAGGTGTTTCCAGTACACCCTGGCATTGACTTATAGACAATGCATAGCATATTCACTGACAAGTTAGGGCCAGAGGGACTGACACCTTACTCCTACACACATACATATAGAAAACGTGTTGATGCTAGGCAGCCCTCACAACCTGTATCGATCTATATATTGGTCATGTACTGCTTGCATCACACAGAGTCAGCCCTAAGCTATAGGTCTTTCAACTGCTGCATTCGCAAGGTAAGTCTCTAAGATACACCCCAATTGTAAGGAATGCTATAATATAGTATGTCTGTCTTTTTTAATTTTTCCAAATCTTTTGGGTTTCCAATACCACAAGGCGAAATGACCCCATTCCTAAGTCAAAGTATGATTAAAGTTCATGAATTTAGTATTGTTTCACTCTTTGATGTCAGCCAAAAGTGCTCTTCACAGCACCCGCAATGTGCCCAGTAATGACTCTTGCAATTCCTACAGAGTTACATGTATTGATAACATATCTAAATATGATTATAGACTCTTTTTTTGTAAGACCCTTGCTCCTACTACTATTGGAACGATCTGGGTATCTTTCTTCCACATTTCTCTAATTTCTGCTTGCAAATCCTGATACTTTATGACTTTGTGTGTCTGTACGCAGGACACTGTAGTCACTGTGTGTGGTAATTTCAATGATCAATGTTATTTTTGTCTTCTTTTCTTGGACCACTATATCCAGTTTTCTAGCATCTGTCTTTTGAACTGTTGGTAATGGATGATCCCATGTGATGTAGACTTCATCATTTTCTATGATGTCTGTGGCTCATGTTTCCAGTGTTGTGCAACCACTTCAACACCATAATGTTTGCACAATCCCCAGTGCAACAATCTTGTCGCATTATTATGCCTTTCAGTATACAGCCCTTCTGCCATTAGTATGCAGCAACCAGCAACATAGTGTGCAACTGTTTCCAATTCTGTTTTACAAAACCTACATTTGTCTTTCTCCCACATGTTCAATGGACTTTGTAAACCAATGTGTATGTAGCCCACTATCATGTGCCACCAATATTAAACTTTAATCTCTTGATTTCAGCTCGCCTCTCCTTAACCATTCCTGCGTTCATTCCTGATCAACATGAGGTTCTTCCAAAAGTTTTCTATACTTGCAATTATATTTATGCATTTTCCATATTTCTTGCCTTCCATTCTGGTCCTTTAGCTTATTGTCATTGTTTTGTTTTTTGGGTTTTTTTTTTGCACATTCTGTTGCTGCCTTTTTTTATCCACTTGTGGTTTGATTTCCATTCCTGCTTGATGTCGATATGCTTCTGCTAGCATAAGCAGTAAGCAGGGAAGTCTTCTTAGATTTATTCTCCTCATGTTTCAAAACTTTCACTGCATTTGGGTCTTGTGAGGTCAGCATATATTTATGGAGTCCCATTATTGTAGATCTGTACATGTAATAAATTTCAAGAAGGCCCATACCTCCTTCAGAACGGGGAATATATAATCTTCGTATGCACTGATTTTTATAAATTATTTGGTGAGTAAGAGGCATCCTTCTTGTTTTCCTATGTAATCTATCCAACACATTTTGGGGCAAATCAATCACTCCAAAACTGTAAGTTAGGACAGGAAGAGAAAATTGGTTTATAGCTTGGATGTTCTTCTTAGATATCAACACTGTTTTGGGATTAATTTAAGTCTTCTAAAGTACACCTTACTAAGTTTTATTCACATTTGCTCATGTTTTATTGTTTATCTTTCATTAATTCCTAAATATTTATACACTCCCTCTTGCTAAAGTTCTTTTATATCACATTCTTGTCACAAACTGATTTTTTTTTTTTTGGTGCTGCAGTTTTCCTGCTTTAAAGGTTGCTTTTGCACATTTATCAAGACCAAATGACATTCTTATATCATCTATAAAAGTTTTGAGAACTTGCAGTTGTACTTTCAGTTCCTCACCCAATGAGCTATACAGTTTCAAATCATCAACAAAGAGAAGATGAGAAGTCTTTACACATTGTTGTTTTCTAGGAGCCAAATTACAGCCATGGCCTAAGCTGTTATGTAGACAGCTTAATGGGATAAACGCAAGGCAGAATATCAGTGGTGACAGAGAGTCACCCTGGAATATTCTCCTTTGAATTTTTATCCCTGGAATAATAATTTGTCCTTTATTATGGCTGAATTGCAAAGTGGTCTGCTACTGTTTCATGGTCACTGTAGTGTAGTTGATCTTACGCATTTTTAAGAACTCTTTTATCCATGAATGTCGAATACTATCAAATGCTTTTTTGTAGTCAGTCCATGGCATACTTAAATTCTTCCCTTTTTTGCAGTTCTCCACTATGACTTTACTTAACAGCAAATGATCATTTATTCCATATAGCTTTCTTTTATTGACCTTTTGTCCTATTACCATAATTGAGTTTTCTTCCATATCCTTAAGTCTTACTCCTTGCGCATTACATGCACGATAGGCCTAAATCTAATATGCAACATCAACAAAACCTGCTGGAGAGATAGATTTGCCTTCCAGACGCTGCCTCTTCTCTGAATAGACTTCCCATACATGTCAGACAGAGTACCTCACTGAACCTCTTCAAGCATAACCTTGATGAGCTGATGGGAAACCACAAATTTGTCCCAGGGTCTCCACTTTTGTCCCTCATTGACAGATGGGGTATTGCTTTAGGAGATAAACTCTTGGCTAGGCTTGTAAGGGCCACAGGGCCATTCGTCTAGTAATGTCCTATGATCCTATGACTATAGGCTCTGTCAGAATCAGTTCTAGTCTATAGTTTATACATCATCGTAAGGCAAGTTATTGGCCTATAATATTTAGGGTAGCTTGCAGGTTCACTCTTAAATAGGAGCATTGTTTATCCTGTTGTTATCCAGGTTGATGTCTGTTCGGGGTGCCCATATAAATGGTTCTTACTCATGACTAAATCTTCATGCAAAAAGGTTAATACTTTTATGTATGGATCTGCTGCTGTTATGCAAGGAAATATAGTGGGCTAATTGGACAGATGTAACATCCACATGGGACTACAGATGCCCAGTCCAACAGTATGTATTTCTTAATAGTCAGTAGGCCTCAGGGTTGGAATATTCACTACATCCATCAAGGGTGATGTTAAACAGTGGGCTCACATGATATATGGATTACTGTATACCCCAGCACATCATGTGCCAAACTGCTTTAACAGAAAATCACCTATGGTATATCAGTGGACCAGGCAATCTCAGGGCTGTAACACAGATATTGGTCAAATCATTGTATGTATCCCCACATGCTGGATAGTAATGTACATATTTCTGCTATTGATTGTGTGATGAATGACTTTTCTCTGTCTGGTGACCTGTGCGGATCAGTGGACTAGGGAAGCTGATATGCATGATATGGATGATGGTGTTGATGGTTCTAATCTGGAATTACTCACATCTTTTGCATGTGAGGTAATACTATGTTGGTGCTTTCACATACTTTCATACCTCTTACTCCAAGAAATTTGGATGAAGCCAGTAAGATTGGGGAGCACAAAGGCCCAAAGATAGGGTAAGATTTCAAATATTGTCCCATAAGCCTAGAAAGTCACTGGAAGTAAAGGTGCTGCATTGTTACATATGTTCCGAAGGATATTCGTCTGAAACACAAATGCTGCCTATAAGTAGTATAATGTAGTGACGGCAATATTCAATACTTCACAAGAAGACCACAAATGTTTAAAGGAACAGACTAAACATATGTGGAAAACTGACAGTTGAATGGCATGCAGACTGTCAGTCTGTTGGTGGAGTAACATTACCAACTGCAGCCACAGATTAAGTACAGCACACAGTTGGGTAATGCTGTGGACAGTTTTTTTATTTTTATTTATTTTATTTTTTTATTTTACATTTGTTTACTGGGATAGTCTGACTGGACACAGGTCCATTTTCAGCGGAGGGCCGGGGAAAAAAGCTCCACAGTAGAACACGTTTGTAAACGAGGAAAATACAGTATACAGCAGTCTGGAGAAACAAGACATATAGCATAAAACAGTATGCAGTAACAAGACATATGGATTACAACAGTATAGAGTAACAAGACAAATATATACATAAGAGATATTTAAACATAGTTACTACCACATTCCATCTACACTTTTAGACATCAGCATTTAGACGTAGTATACAGCAATATGCAGTGACAAGACATATGGATTACAGCAGTATACAATAACAAGACAAATATATACATAATAGATATTTAAACATATTTACTATTACATTGCATCTACAGTTTTAGACATCAGCATTGGTGTTCTATACTGCAGCTTGTACTACAATAGGTATAAGTTGTAAGAGGTCTATTGAGTGATAGAAAGTGGGATTTATGTAATACAAGACAGCTCGAGTGAAGTGCAGTACTACAGAAACAGGGGGTGATGTTAATGTCTGTAACACATAAAGTCCTGGACTGGATTACAGGTAGGTGTGGAATGGACTCAGCTTATTAGTACTGGCAATCACAATGGGCATGCCCATACACTTAGTTAAAATGAGTGCAATCCTATTGACCTATTGACTTTTTGGCCCTGTAACTTGCTGTTAGCTTCCACACTGCCCTCTTCTACAATGCCTGATAATGCCAGTCACCTTAAGACTACCAACTAACAGTATAATATCAAATGTAAGCCTTGGCACATGCAATAAGTACTGTGATATATAGTGTGTAAGACTAGATGGGTAGGAGTTCTAATCTCACTCCAGCCCACTTGGTGCATGTGTATATATCCATATGGCATAACCTTGGTAGCCTAGACATATGTAGGGTTTTGCAGTGTTTTATATGTAGCGGGGGATGGGGCTCCCAATGACAGACCACAACAAGGCCTGAGTATGCAATCAAGCATAATATTTCCTAAAATGATAGTACTAGCAGACATGAGGTGTGTTGAGTGCATCATGTAGTGTGATCCATAGTATGTACCATTACAAAGGTAAGTGTGCACACCTACATACAGTCAACCTGCACTACGTGTGTGCCTTGGAGTGTCCTGTGTGCACTGATTGGAAGTGGTGCTAGCCTCAAAGTAGCTATGTGTTTGTGTGAGCCTGTCAGTGCATTTTACAACATGTCATGGAACCATCAATTGAATATAGAGAGTATTGTAGCCTTTGACTGTCACTAGTCAGAAAGATGTGGATGCATTCACTGTTGTATAACCAATACTGACAGGTTTGGGACATACATCCCACACCGGCACTGGTATACTGAATGTGGAAGTCATCACAACTATCATTGTGTACAATGGCACTCTTGCCATGTCACTACACAGGCATATCATACAACTGTAGCAGCCACACAGGCTTCAAAGTACACCAATACACATTGTAGAGAACATGTCCTATGGAGTCCATGTCAGGACCATACATGTGTAGTCTGTGAAATGCTATGCAGAGGATGTGTATGGCTCAATACAGGGAAGTGCCTGTTCCCACTGTGTACCTCCCATGTATGCATGACAGGACTAAGGCACACCTGTGCTACACACCAACATCAGTATGATATGCATAGTACATGCTGGTGAGACAGGTATGTAACATAGGCAGTAAACCCTACATGAAACAGGCTCCCCATGCATGTCACACACACATCTGTTGTGACACACATCATGTGCAGGTTACACAATGGGATGCAGAACTCAACAATCATAGCTGTTTCTGGGCAACTGTTGGTATTGGACACAGGATATATGTAGATGTGTCATCTCCATCAAAATCCTGATGGCATTAATGAAAGGAAGCAGACCTTCTCACAGATTAGGGATGCATGAGTATTATGAATGCCAACAATGTCCTTGTTAGCCTGTTATACACATATGAACCTATGGAGTCATGCAGTTATAGTGCTGTACCTTGCTGACAACATATATTCACTGTGCTGACATGCCATCAATTTCTGCTTTATTTTTGCTGCATATCCATAGGTTATTCCAACACACTCCTATAACAGAAACATAATCAGGCCCATGACACACCTGTCATTGTGTAACTATACAGCCAATTCAACAACATACAACATAAGGACTACGTAAGCTACACAGATGTTATGTGGCATACACGTGTCAAATGCAGGCATACAGTATCTCTTATTAACCACTACAAGTGGCATGGAGAACCAACACTGCATTACACAAGTGAATCTTAATTAAAATAGCTACCCTGTGCATCAGACACATAGCTTAATTTCCCTGCATCACTGTCAAGGATGACAGGGATGTGGCACAGGTATCATCACTTGCAATGTGTGTTGTGTGGGGATGCATAAGGCCTAGGCTGGCCCAAACAGTAAACAGCATGTGTGTGAGTCAGGGAGGAGCATGTACGATGGATCATGGAGAGGTGCTGTGTGTGTGTGTCTGTAGGTGACCTACATTTGACAGTAGTGTGTGTGTGTGTGTGTGCACATATACATAGTCAAGTTCAGTGCTAGCTCTACACTTGTGTATGTTGGACACTGTGGAGAAGTCACCATCTCCCCTGATCCTTCCCTGTCAGAGTCAAACAAAAATAAAATGTTTCCAAAGCTGACTACAATCTCCTGAGACCAGGTATAATCAACTTCTCAGCCATTGTCCCTTCAGTAGGAACTAGCACTAAGGGCCAAGACTACACCAAATAATCTAAATGAGTATCTACATAGCTGTATGGACTCAGCAATACCTGACAGGACCAAATCACCTTCCGCATAGAAGAGTAAGCCTTTCTGGTGGACAGCAGCAATAAACAAACTCTATAATAAAAGGAAAAAAATTGCTGTCCCGGATCAAGAAGGAGCAGGTGCTAAGTTGGAAGCAATCTCTCCTTTGTCTGAACAAGCAAATAAGGTCACTGATGAAATCCTCTAAGGCTAACTTTGAGTCCAAACTGGTAACATCCACTAAAGACAATCACACGGCCTTCTTCGCATACATCCACAGTCTGAAAGGTAACACCCAAACCTGCTCTGATATTCAATAACACCACATACACAAACATTATAGATATAACCTACCTACTGGCAGACAGGTTCAGTGAAACCTTTACCACCTGTACCCCATCAGTAAACCATAACATCCCCAATACCTGCCACCCTACCCTTATCACCAGGGATGAGGTGTTTAATGCCCTCTCATAGGCAAAAAATACAGTCTTCATGGGACCTGACAACATCCCTTACTGTATCCTACATGAACTGAGCTGTCAGCTCCATTAGGCACCCTATTCCACCAAAGTCTGTGCACTGGCTTCATCCCAGCTAAATAGAGGACAGCCACTGTGATCCCTCTACACAAAGATGGCTCATCCACTGACCCAGACAATTATAGGTCCATCAGCCTAACTAGCTTGATCTGCAAGGCCATGGAACACATTATCATGGATTTAATAAACAAGGACACTGGCAACCTCGAAAATCTTGACAGTGCACAGTTTGGTTTTGTTAAAGGGAGTCCATGCCTGTTAAACTTGGTTGATTTCTTTGAAACAGTTACCAAAGCCATGGACATGGAGAAGACAGTGCGCGCCACCTTCCTTAGCCTAGCTAAAGCCTTCAACACTATTCCCTACTCAGGCATAATAGATAAACTCTCCCAGCTAGGTATCAACCCATAGGTTACCAGATGGATATCTAACTGGCTCACTGATAGAACCCGCTCAGTAAAAATAGGGGAGCCATCTCTAGTGGTAGACCCATAATGAGCAGTTTACCCCAAGGATCTGTCTTGGGGCCTCTACTGTTTGGAATATACTTTTCTGAGGTGCAAGCTAAAACCAGTGGTCTTTGGCTGACCAAGTCTGAAGATGACTGCAAACTGGGTGCTGTCTTAAACTCTCCTAGTGATGTTAACATCCTCCAAGAGGACCTTACACAAACAAATGACTGGTGCTGGAGACATGGCCACAAACTGAATGTCAAGAAATGCATCATTATTCCCTTTGGGGAAAATGGAGTCCTCATCAATTATCACATTAATAACAATGTACTAAGCACAGAATCAGTCATGAGGGACTTGAGAATCCAGGTTGATAGCAACCTGATTTTTGATCACCAAGTTGCCTCCATTGTACGGAAGGCTTAATGGCCCACCTCATAAGTAAGGGCATTTCATCTAGGTACAAGGAAGTCATAACATCCCTGCACTTCTCCCTTATCCTACCCATTATTGAGTACAATGCCCCCTTTGGCATGTACCTTGCCAAGCACATGCAGCAGCTGGAGAGACCAAAGAGGTTCCTCACCAGGAAAATCCAGGGTCTCAAACACCTGTCCTTCTCTCAAAACCCCAGTCCTTCTACTCAGTCTCATACAGACTGCTAAGAGGTGACCAGTGTCTGGCATACAAAGCCATCTCAGACCCAGCCTTGATAGAGTTTCTGCATATCCATAAGTCAAACTCCACTCACCCAACCTGCACGCAAGGCCTCAACCTGGTCTGTGACATTAACAGAACTTGTTGGTGGGATAGATTTCTGTCCCAAAGACCCCCCCATCTATGGAATAGATTCCCTCTGCATGTCAAACATAGTACCTCTCTAGCCCTATTTAAGAGGTACCTGGATGACTGGATGGGAAACAGAAAATACACCTCTGAGATCCCACCTGTGTCCCTGCTGGACAGGGGGAAACGGATGCTGACTTTATTGAAATATGGGCAAAATTCTTGTCTAGGCTCATAAAGGCCTCCAGGCCAATAATCTAGTAGCATCCTATGAACCTATAAGCTGTGGGCCATACATGGTAGCATTGCCAGGTCACCATCTCTGGCCCCCAAACACAGGAACTAGCACTGCCAGGAGTTGCAGTGGCACCTCCATGCCCAAGGTCAGAAGCAGTGCTAGTACCTGATGTGACAGCTGTCTGCTTGGACTGTATCCCCCACGGGACCACCCAGGACCATTAGCCCATGGCCTGTCACATCATGGTGTGGACAGCACACTCTCCTCTGTAGGGCTGGATGCACTGCCACTATTGGAGCGTGAGTGTGCATGGCTACTTGTACTCATAGCAGATGGTGTTGCTGACCTACATTCACAAGTCCAATGATCAACTCCAACCACAAGTTCCAGCACAGACAATGTGCAGTTCAAGACAGACACTGTCTCAGCCCACTGTCTGTCCACTGCATAAGTCAACCAATCCAGGGTGCCCAAATGCAGTGGAGGCTGTCACAGATGTCAGACTGTGCAGCATCCATAACCCTAACTATATGTCTGGTGTTCCATTCAGAACATGCCTGTGCCTCCCTGACAGCCTGAAACAAGCACCGGCTGACCCATCATGTGACATTGGTAACAGGCGGTGGACAGACAGCAGGTCTGCTACAAGCACCCCTGCCAATTCACCTGTGTGGGACCTCGCCAGGTCTTGGCTATTGCTAGTGTCTACACTCATTGGAGCCATAGTTGCCATACAGTTTTCTGTCCAATGTCCCCACCCTTTGACTGTCCAATATCTGTGGCCTTCGGTGATGGGGTATGTGTGGGCATACAGACCGTGTGTGTTGACAATGGGGACAGAAGAGTGAAGTCTTCCTCTGGGACAGATTCAGCCTCCCTCACCCCCCACATGTGCCTCACTGTGGCCACCATCATCATCAATGTCCAAGGAGACACTGAAATTAGGTTGTGGAGGGGACAGACTCCAACCCAAACCCTATGGTCACCTGCAATAAGCATGAAAAAAGCAGTATATTAATACCTGCACAATTGTATATGAAAAGCATTCAAGACTCATAACAATGAAAACCGACAACTGGTTTGGCAGTCAAATAACTTCCTTCTCCGCCTTTGTCCACAAAGCACTACCTCAGAATACAATTCAAATTCAACTCAGGACCTTTATAACCATCACTTGAAGTAAATCAAGTCAAACATAAGCACTAATATTTACCTTTTACTTTCTCAGTATGAAACTATAATTGAAAAAAACAACACATAAAATCCAGTGCAACTCTCTTCACAATTATATGGAAATACACATTTCACTGCCTAATGTATTTGCCTTCAACCTGTTGTATTTTAAAAGGCATTTTAGATTCCTTGGCTAATTTAAACCAGGAGCCTTATCTGTTTTTACATGTAACTGCCAAAGTATATGTGCTTGTTAAACTACACTTCTGTGACCTCCCCTTCTCAAAACCATAGTCGCCTCTTCCAGACTGGCATTTAAAAATATCCTACGCTGTCCTGGTCTTTAATTATACTAGACTATTATTGTTCCTTAACAAAACAAGTGTCATACTTATCAGGGGCAGGACCAGAACCTTGGAAAATACCTGATGGACCTGTGAAAAGTTGAGGGTAGGGTAATGTCTGTACCACTGCATGTTGCAGCACAACAAGGTAATACATCCATATACTGTATTTCACATTTATAGTACCTACTCTGCTACTTGTTGTATTGGTCCAAATCTGTGT
>NC_056726.1:1700494859-1700513010 GCF_019279795.1 Protopterus annectens | reverse complement strand
TTTCCTTTTTCCCCCTTTTGCCTGGGCCCAGACCACGACTCGGCCTGTGCTGCCTGTGCTTGCTTTAATAAGCGCACTCTCAGGCGCCGGGCAGAATTTGCCGAGGACTTTTTCGTGAATCTTTTGTATATAATGCTGTCAGATCAACCGACAACCCAATCTGCTAAAACGAAAGGACCGGGACCGACATCCTCGCCCGGCCCACCACTACCGATATTCCTAAACCACCGCTAGTGCTCCGTCCTTCGAAGTGGTAAATCAACCGCCCAGGCCGACAACACAGCTGCTAACATGACCTTCGGTTTCGAGATCTCTCCGGTGCCGGGTTATTGATTTTCCTCCGAAACCGGTTCTGGATCTACCCGACACCATTTCTGTGGACAAGGTTACGCCAGCACGTGGGGCTGCTAGGCCTCCTGTATCCATGTCCATCAAGGCCTTTGCACATGCTAAGGCCGCCAGTCAGGCCAAGGCCCATCCTAAGCCTGCTGCCCAGGCCCCTTCATCTGATAAGCAGATCCTGTCTCTTGCTGCAGATCTTATTTCCCTTATCAGGGGGTCTCAGCCTCATCCAGACAGGGGTTCTCAGCCACCTGCAGAGAAAAGGCCCAGAACTGAGCAGGCGGACGACCTCTCTTCAGATGAAGCCTCTTGGGATTCTGAGCATTCTGATACCCACGAAGAATCCTTCCAGGCCTACGAGGACTCTGATGCTGAGGAATCAATTCCCTCTGCCTCCCCTCCAGAGGATTTCTCATTTGGTGAAGTCCTACATTCCATGAGGGAACATTTTTAATGGCAGGGTCAGGAATTCTCTGATTCCAGGAAAAGGCTTCGTACCTTCCTCAAGCTTCCCCAGCACAGACCTTTGGCTATTCCACCAGTTATGGATGTTTTAGATGATGTTTTCTCTGACTCCAGTGCTAACCCTGATTCTCTTCCTCCTGCTCCTATCAAGCTGGACAGATATTATAGGGTCCCTGACACTCACAAGCACCTTTTTAAGGCCCACTCTGTGAATCTAGAAACTATTTCACAGGGCCCCAAGGGAGTGGCTACCTCCTCTGCCAAAAACCCACTACCAGCGGACAGGGAGGCTAGGTCCCTGGAGAGATGGGGTAAACAAGTTTATACCTCTACAACCCTGGCCATGAGGTCACTTAACTGCCTTTTTCACATGTTTCAGTACCAAGATTTTCTACTGGATGATTTACAGAAAAAGTTAGCTGCTCCTGAGCCTATTGATAAAAAGGCATTGCAGGATCATATACATAACACTCAGCAGGTTAATAACCATTTCCTTCAGTGTGGGTATGATGCACTGGAAGCTTCATGTAGGGCAGCTATGACTGGGGCTGTGATGCTTGGTTAAAAGATCAGTCTTTGCCTGACCATGTTAAAGTAAAGTTACTGGAGGCACCTCTGGAAAAACAGAAGCTTTTTGGTGCTAATGCACAGGATGTGTTGAAATCCATAGAGGAGGAAAAAGCAAAGTCAGTACAGACAGTCAAGGATTTCCTTCAGGTTCAGCCACCCAGATTCAGCAGAAACTGGCCCTCAAAGAATTGGTCCTTCGCAGGCTCTGACAAGTTTCAAAGGGGAAAAAGCAGACATGCCCGAGGTAGAGGGCAATACCGAGGATCTTACAGGGGCCGCCAATGGCAACCTCCTAATCAAAGAAGTGGTGCAGACAGTTCAGCTGCACCACAAGGACAATCACAATGACTTGACTTTCGTACCACCTACAAAGGCTCAAAGAGAAGCACCTTTGGGCGGAAAGTTATCCTTATTCTCACAAAACTGGCATATCTTAACCAAGGACAACTGGATTCTGGATTTGATAGACAAGGGTTACAGATTCCACTTCCACACATTACCAATAAGACAAGGCATGCCAAACCTGCCACATCATCAAAGGGCAGAGGCACTAACTCAAGTTTCCAAGCTGTTAAGTATAAAAGCAATAGAAAGGGTTCCTCCTCAGGAGCAAGGCCAGGAATTTTATTCAAGACTGTTCCTTGTTCCAAGAAAAGAAAACAAATGGAGACCCATACTGGACTTGTCAACTCTAAATACTTTTCTCATTGTGCCAAAGTTCAAAATGCTGATGCTGCAGCAACTCCTTCCCATGTTGGGCAAGGGGTCTTGGCTGGTCACTCTGGACTTCAAGGAGGCATACCTGCATGTCCCTATCAGACAAAGCTGCAGAAGATACCTCAGATTTCTTGCAGGGACAGAGCATTATCAATTCTCAGCATTGCCGTTTGGCTTATCTACTGTGCCCAGTGTGTTCATGAAATGCCTGGCATCAGTAGTGGCACACTGCAGACTACAGGGGATTCAAATATACCCCTACTTGGATGACTGCCTCATTCAAGCAGACAACAAACAAATTTAAAAGAAAATTTGGACTATGT
The DNA here is from genome assembly GCF_019279795.1 of Protopterus annectens. NCBI lineage: Eukaryota > Metazoa > Chordata > Ceratodontiformes > Protopteridae > Protopterus > Protopterus annectens. The sequence continues at coordinate 1,700,510,593 of NC_056726.1, read as the reverse complement.
CATGCATCTACTGCAGGCCTTGGGATACACAGTCAACATTCAGAAGTCAAGACTACTGCCATCCCAACAGATTATCTTCCTAGGAGCCAAACTGGACACAGAAAACCAAATGGCCTACCTCACAGAGGAAAAACAGCAGCATTTACCAGAGTACTTCAAAGACCTAGCAAAACTCTCCCAGCTGACTGCAAGGAAAATCCTGCAGGCCCTGGGGTTCATGGCATCTTGCAATCTTCTGATACCTTTGGCAAGACTTCATATGAGAAAGCTGCAATGGTATTTAAAAAAAACTTATGGTCTCAACACAGCCAAAGCCTAGAGGACGTAATCCCACTTATTCCATGTCTGCAAAAGGAATTTTTATGGTGGGCTCAAGCCAGTCAGCTAAACAAAGGCATGTCTTTCAACAGACCTTAAGCAGGTCAAATTATTACAACAGATGCCTTAGACCATGGATGGGGGGCGCCCATGGAGGGCAGATGCATTCAAGGTCTATGGTCGCCAAAGGAAAGACATCTGCACATAAACCAAAAGGAGATGTTGGCAGTGATACATGCAATCGAGACTATCGAAAAATCACTACAACAAGGACATTTGCTAATAAGGACAGACAACACCACTGTCATGTGGTACATAAACAAGCAGGGAGGCACTCACTCTTATCCCCTCTGCAGACTAACAATGCTTCTCTGGGAAAAATCCCTGAGCCTGAAGATACATTTACAATCCCAGTTTGTACCAGGCAAGGACAATGTACTGGCGGACAAGCTGAGCAGAAATTTCATGGATCCACACAAATGGATGCTGCACCCTCACATTTTCTCTCAACTGACAAAGACATGGGGAAGACCAGATGTAGATCTCTTTGCTTCCCACTTAAATCATCACCTGGAAAAGTTCTGCACAAGGACTCACCATCCTCTAGCCTGGAAAACGGATGTTCTCTCCTTCAGCTGGAATTCTCTAAAAATTTATGCATTCCCTCCTCTGCCTCTGTTGACCAAGGTGATACTGAAGATCAAAGCAGAACAACCAACAGGCATCTTGATAGCTCCAGACTGGCCAAGGCAACACTGGTACCCATTGCTATTGAGCATAACTTGGACCAAATCATGGCCTCTGACCCTATGGCCCCTGCTCCTAACACAACACAATTACAGGACTGTACATCAAGACCTGAAAACATTGCATCTGACAGCCTGGAGGCTACCATGACTTCTCCAACTATCTCTCTTTCCAAAACAGTTCAAGAGATCTTGCTGGAAGCACGCAGGCCTTCCACCAGAAAAACCTATTCAGCCAAGTGGAAGAGATTCAGCATCTGGAATGCCAACCGGGATCAGGGCACAACATTACTGAGTATACCTCAGATTTTAGAATACTTGGCAGAACTGTTTCATACTGGACGCTCATACTCTTCAATAAAGATTCATGCCTCAGCAATCTCAGCAAAATACAACTGTGACCCTCCAGTGTTTTCTCATCCTCTGCTAAGACAGTTTCTAAGAGGGATAAAGAATATCAAACCTCCCAGAAAACAGCCAGTACCTGCATGGGACCTCAATTTCGTTTTGGAAAAATTAGCTCTTCCTCCATTTGAGCCAGCAGCAACTTCAGAAATGCAATTTCTTTCATGGAAAATGGTCTTCTTATTGGCAGTCACATCTGCAAGAAGAGTTTCGGAGATACAGGCACTCATGGCAGTGCCTCCCTTCCTCATTTTTCATCAAGACAGAGTTTCTCTAAGAATCAATCCTACATTCATGCCAAAATTATTTCCAGGGTGTCTCTAAATCAAGCTATTCACCTGCCTACTTTCTTCCCCAATCCTCAAAATAAGGGGGAAAAACTACTGCATACTTTGGACATACACAGACAACTACGTTATTACTTGGACAGAACTAAGGCCACCAGAAAGTCTGACCAACTGTTTGTAGCCTATGCTGCTGGAGTACAAGGAAAAGCAATCTCCAAACAAACAATTTCAAAATGGATTGGACACTGCATCAGATTCTGCTATTCTTTCCATGGAAAAGGTGTGCCAGCCAATATTAGGCCACATTCCAACAGAGCTATAGCCACTTTCACAGCTTTCCTAAGAGGAGTGGCAACAAAGGCCATTTTAGAAGCTGCTACATGGAGCTCCGTGCATACCTTTACCAAGCACTACAACCTGCCCTTATACTCCAGATCCCAAGCAGGCTTTGCTTCAGCAGTCCTGCAGGGGATTTTAGCTACACCATCCTTCTCATAGTTCCATCCACCCCCAGCTTGGCTATGGTATTCAACCCATATGTTATGACTGCAGTTGCATTCTTGAAGGACATAGTACAGTTTTGTACCTACCATAAATGTAGATGTCCGATAGATATGCAACTGCAGTCAGATTTTCCCACCCTCCTACCCCTCTGTAACTTTCTTTTTGGGTCCCTACCCCTTTTCCTATTAGCTGGGGGTATTTCCTATGGTGTATCTGTTTATTACTGTTCATGTTTGGGATTATTTTTTTTATCCATTCACCAAATTTAGCCTTCCTAGGAGGGCACCGGGCATCTGGGGCAAGAAACACTGAAGAAGATGGCGTCGGCCGATGCCTATATACTCCAGCTGTTGTGACGTCGGAGAGGAGGCGACACCAGCCAACACCGGACCCAGACTTTGGAATTCGGCCGACTGAAGGCTGCCTGAGGCAGGACAACCCATATGTTATGACTGCAGTTGCATATCTATCGGACATCTACATTTATGGTAGGTACAAAACTGTACTGTGTCGGTGTCGGTGCGTAGATGCCTGAGCACACATGTGTGTCGGCGTGAATGCCTGGAGCACATGTGTGTGTCGGTGCATAGATGCCTGGCGCATATGTGTGTCGGTGCGTAGATGCCTGAGCACACATGTGTGTGTCGGTGCGTAGATGCCTGAGCGCACATGTGTGTGTCGGTGCGTAGATGCCTGAGCGCACATGTGTGTCGGTGCGTAGATGCCTGAGCGCACATGTGTGTCAGTGCGATGCCTGACATGTGTGTCGGTGCATAGATGCCTGGCGAGCATGTGCCGTGCGCGTAGATGCCTGAGTGCACATGTGTGTCAGTGCGTAGATGCCTGAGCCATGTACGTGTGTCGGTGCGTAGATGCCTGAGCGCACATGTGTGTGTCGGTGCGTAGATGCCTGAGCGCACATGTGTGTGTCGGTGCGTAGATGCCTGAGCGCACATGTGTGTGTCGGTGCGTAGATGCCTGAGCGCATGTGTGTGTCGGTGCATAGATGCCTGAGCGCATGTGTGTGTATGCCCATGTGTGTGTCGGTGCATAGATGCCTGAGCGCACATGTGTGTGTCGGTGCATAGATGCCTGAGCGCACATGTGTGTGTCGGTGCGAGAGTGGATGAGGTATTCTATGAAAATATAGCATCTTGTGAATTTTGTTATATAAGTGTGTGTGCTTGTGTGTGTGGATGGGATGTTGGGTTGTTTGTCAGAGAGAGAAAGTGTGTGTGTGTGTGCGTGTGCATGCATCCACATGCCCATGTTTTTGTGCATGTCTGTGCCTGTGCATCTCTAGGTTTGCTTGTCTGTGGGAGTTGAATGTAAAGTGTAGCGTCTTGTGAATTCTATAAAATGTTTGTATGTGTCTGTGTTTGTGTGTGTGTTTGTGCATCTATGTGTTGTTTTTTCTGTGGGGACATGAATGCAGCTGAATGGATGTGTGCATTTGCATGTAAATGTCTGGGTGGTTGCAACAAGAGAGATAACTATGGGCTGCTGACTGTGTGTGTGGTGTGTGTGTGTGTGTGTGTGTGTCTGTGTGTGGGGGGATGTGGGTGAGTTATTCAATGAATGGGTAGTATCTTGTAACAAGAGAGAACTATGGGCTGCTGATTGTGTGTGTGGTGTGTGTGTGCACATGTGTGTGTGTGTCTGAGTGTGGGTTTGTGAGTGACGATTTATGTATAGCATCTTGTGAATTTTGTAATATACGTGCATATGTATGTGTGCATGTGTGTGTGTGTCTGTGTGTGTGTCTGTGTGTGTGTGTACTGGGAAGTTGGGTAGTCTGTGAGAATATTTGTGGGTGTGAGTGAGTGCTTGTGCGCTCACGCATGTGTGTCTATGTGTCTGTGCATCTACATGTTTGCCTGTCTGTGGGGATATGAATGCAGCTGACAAGGATGTGCATCTTATTAGGTGGTTGTACATTCTGAGGTTCATATGAGTGGCTGACCTTGTTTGTGTGTGTGTGTGTGCATTTGCATACATAAAATTGATTCTATGAATGTGTATCATCTTGTGACTCTTGTATTGTCTGTGTGTGTATGTGCTTATGTCGATGTGTGAATGTGTGTGTGTTTGTGTGTGTGCGCAGATGCCTGAGTGCATGTGTGTGTGTGTGTGTGTGTGTGTGTGTGTGTGTGTGTGTGTGTGTGTGTTTGTGTGTGAGAGAGAGTTGGTGTGTGGATGAGTAATTCTATGAATATATAGCATCTTGTGAATTTTGTAATGGACGTGAGTGTGAGTGCAGCTGTGTGTGTGTGTGTTTGTGTCTCTGGCTCAGCTTGTGTGTCTTTGTGCAGATACATGAGCATTTGTGTGTGTGTGTGTGTGTGTGTGTGTGTGTGTGTGTGTGTGTGTGTGTGTGTGTGTGTGTGTGTGTGTGTCTCTGCGCAGATGCCTGAGTGCATGTGTGTGTGTGAGAGTTGGTGTGTGGATGAGTGATTCTATGAATATATGGCATCTTGTGAATTTTGTTATATAAGTGTGTGTGCTTGTATGTGTGGATGGAATGTTGGGTTGTGTGTCAGAGAGAGGGAGAGAGTGTTTGTGTGTGTGAATGCGTCCACATGCCCATGTTTTTGTGCAAATCTGTGCTAGTGCATCTCTATGTTTGCTTATCTGTGGGAGTTGAATGTAAAGTGTAGCATTTTGTGAATTCTATAAAATGTTTTTATGTGTATGTGTCTGTGTGTGTGTTTGTACATCTATGTGTTTTCTTTTCTGTGGGGACATGCATGCAGCTGAATGGATGTGTGTATTTGCATGTAAATGTCACAACAGGAGAGATACACATGGGCTGCTGACTGTGTGTGTGTGGGAGGGGTATGTGGGTGAGTTATTCAATGAATGGGTAGCATCTTGTAAAGTCGATAATAGTGTGTGTTTGTGTGTGTATCAGTGTGGGTTTGTGAGTGAGTGACGATTTATGTATAGCATCTTGTGATTTTGTAATGTACGTGCGTATATGTGTGAGTGTGTGTGTGTGGTGATCTTGGGTAGTCTGTGAGAGTATTTGTGGGTGTGTGTGTGTGTGTGTGTGTGTGTGTGTGTGTGTAAGTGTTTGTGTGCACACGTGTGTCCGTGCATCTACGTGTTTTCCTGTTTGTGGAGATATGAATGCAGCTGAAAGGATGTGTGTGTTTTTGTTTGGTTGCACTATTTGACATAGGTATAGGTCACTGGCTTGGTGCATGTGTGCGTGTGTGTTTATATGCATGTGTGTGCATATGTCCACATGCCTATCTGTGTGTGCACATCTGTGTCTGTGCATCTCTGTTTGCTTGTCTGTGTGAGTTGAATGTTAAGTGTAGCACTTTGTGGATTCTATAAAAGTTTGTGTGTGTTTCTGTGTGTCTGTGCATCTATGTGTTTGCTTTTCTGTGGAGACATAAATGCAGCTGAGTGGATGTGTGTATTTGCATATTTTGAGATGTTAGGTAGTGTGTGTGTGTGTTTGTGTGTGTGTGTGTGTTTGTGTGTTTGTGTTTGCATGCATGTCTGTGCATGCGTCCACATGCATATGTGTGTGTGTGCAACTCTGTGTCTGCGCATCTCTGTCTGCTTGTCTGTGGGAGTTGAATGTAAAGTGTAGCATCTTGTGAATTCCATAAAATGTTTGGGTTTGTATGTGTCTGTGTGTTTTGTGTGTGTGTCTGTGCATTTATGTGTTTGCTTGCCTGTGGGGACATGAATGCAGCTGAATGGATGTGTGTATTTGCATGTGAATGTTTGGGTGGTTGCAACAAGACAGATAAGTATGGGTTGTTGACTTCCAATGTGTGTTTGTGTGTGGGTATGTGGGCAAGTTATTCTATGAATGGGTAGCTTCTTGTTAAATTGATAATAGTGTGTGTGTGTGTTTCTGTGGGTTTGTGAGTGAGTGCCGATGTATAGCATCTTGTGAATTTTGTAATATACGTGCATGTGTGTGTGTGCATGTGTGAGTGTGTGTGTGTGTGTACTGAGAAGTCGGGTAGTCTGTGAGAATATTTGTGGGTGTGTGTGAGTGAGTGCTTGTGCGCTCACGCATGTGTGTCTTCGTGTCTGTGCATCTACATGTTTGCCTGTCTGTGGGGATATGAATACAGCTGACAAGGATGTGCATCTTATTAGGTGGTTGTACATTCTGAGGTTCATATGAGTGGCTTACCTTATTTGTGTGTTTATGTGTATGTGTTTGCATACATAAAATTGATTCTATGAATGTGTATCATCTTGTGACTCTTGTATTGTCTGTGTGTGTATGTGCTTATGTCTGTGTGAATGTGTGTGTGTTTGTGTGTACGCAGATGCCTGAGTGCATGTGTGTGTGTGTGTGTGTGTGTGTGTGTTTGTGTGATAGAGTTGGTGTGTGGATGAGTGGTTCTATGAATATATAGCATCTTGTGAATTTTGTAATGGACGTGAGTGTGTGTGTCTGTGGCTCTGCTTGTGTGTCTTTGCACAGATTCATGAGCATGTGTGTGTGTGTGTGTGTGTGTGTGTGTGTGTGGGTGTGGGCCTGTGTGTGTGTGTGTGTGTGTGTGTGTGTGTGTGTGTGTGTGTGTCTGTGCGCAGATGCCTGAGTGCATGTGTGTGTGTGTGTGTGTGTGAGAGTTGGTGTGTGGATGAGTGATTCTATGAATTTTGTTATATAAGTGTGTGTGCTTGTATGTTTGGATGGAATGTTGGGTTGTGTGTCAGAGAGAGGGAATGAGTGTTTGTGTGTATGCATCCACATGCCCATGTTTTTGTGCAAGTCTGTGCCTGTGCATCTCTGTTTGCTTATCTGTGGGAGTTGAATGTAAAGTGTAGCATTTTGTGAATTCTATAAAATGTTTTTGTGTATGTGTCTGTGCGTGTGTTTGTGTATCTATGTGTTTTCTTTTCTGTGAGGACATGAATGCAGCTGAATGAATGTGTGTATTTGCATGTAAATGTCACAACAAGAGAGATACATACAGGCTGCTGACTGTGTGTGTGTGTGGGGGGGGGGTATGTGGGTGAGTTATTCAATGAATGGGTAGCATCTTGTAAAGTCGATAATAGTGTGTCTAATAATAATAGAATTTCTTCTGTTGGATTTTATAATTGTTATTCTTTTAGAGTTATTTACTCTAGGCTATCTGCCCTAAGGCATTTATAAGCCTAGCCCAAAGTTTTGTGGCTTACGCCACCCCTTATATGAAAAAATACTGTGCCCATTAATTTGTTGTGCCTCTGTCCAGCAGTGACACAGAGATGATTCCCGGGGTAAACCCACAATCTCCCATCCACAGGTCAAGATTTCTCTTGAACAGAGCCAGCGAGGTGCTCTGCCTCACATGGACCGGGATTTTATTCCACAGCATAGGGAGTCTCTGAGTAATAAATCTATCCCTCCAGCACGTCCTATTTATATTCATGCTAAGGTTTAAGTCACTTGCTCTAGTGGTTTTGGTGGATTTGGATTTTTTGAGGTGGAGCATGTCCATTAATTCCGGGTTGGACATGGCCTTGTATGTCAGGCACATGTCACCTCTGAGCAGATGGTATGCGACTGAATAGAGCTGGAGTTTCTTCAATCTGGCAGCATATGACAGATTTTGGAGTCCCTTTATCCTTTTGGTGAGGAACTTTTGGTGTCTCCAATTGCTGCAGATATCGGGTGAGATACATCCCGAATGGGGCATTTTACTCGATCATTGGTCTGATAAGTGAAGAGTACAGGGGAACAATGACCTCACTAGATTTGGATGTGAATCCCTTCATGATCAGGTGGGCAATGTAGAAGGTCTTTCTAACCACTTTAGCAACATGAGTGTCAAAGAAAGGCCACTGTCAACCTGGGTCCCCAGGTCCCTGATAACCTCTTCTGTGCTTAGTGGATTTCCGCCTATATGGTAGCTTGGGGTTATCTTGTTTTTCCCGAAGGGTATGACTATACATTTTTTGGTGTTTAACTTCAGGCCATGGCTCTGGCACCAGCTATCTGTTTCCATGAGTCCCTTCTGAAGGATATCCGTGTCTGATGCACTTTCCACTATGGCGCCCAGTTTGCAGTCGTCTGCAAACTTTGTCAACCAAAGTCCTCCCATGTTGGCCTGTACTTTTGAGAAGTAGATGCCGAACAATAGGGGGCCAAGGACCGAGCCCTGTGGGACACCACTTGTGACCAGCTTGGAGTCTGACATAGCGCCAGCAACTCTAACCCTGTGGGTTCTCTCCTTAAGCCAGTTTGCAACCCATCTTGTGACATATGGGTTTACATTTAAGCTGGTAAGTTTTTCTACAATACCTGAGAGGGGTATTGTGTCGAAAGCCTTTGCAAGGTCAAGGTAGGCTGTATGGACTGCCTTTCTCTCATCAATGGCCTTGGTGACTGTTTCGAAGAAGTCGACCAAGTTCAAAAGGCATGATCTGCCCTTGACGAAGCCAAACTGGGTCGGGTCTAATGTCTGCAAATCACCTATATCTTTGTTTATGAGCTCCATTATGATCCTCTCCATAGCTTTGCAGACTAGACTTAAGCTTATGGGGCGGTAATTACCAGGGTCTGTAGAGGCACCGCCTTTGTGGAGTGGGACCACAGTTGCCGTACGCCACTCCTTGGGCACGTATTCTGTGGTAAGGCTGAGATTAAACAGCTGCCTTATGTGTGGGTTTAATTCTCATTTAGCTTGTGTAGCACACAGCCAGTGACACCATCCGGTACCATTGATGCTGTGTTTTTAGCTTTAGAGAGAGCAGCTTTCACCTGCGCATTTGAGTTGTCAGGGAGGCTACACTCCGCTGGGATAGTTATCTCTCCTTTAGGGGGGGAGAGGGGGGTGAAGTTTGCACTGAACCTGTCTGCAAGTATGTTGGCAATGTCTGTGGGTTCAGTGATTTTTGTATCATTTTGGACTAATTCTGAGCATATCTGGGAGTTTCCACCCAGGTTCCTAACATAGCTGAAAAAGGCCTTATGATTGTCCTTTGAATCCATGGCAATTTTTCTCTCAAAATTGGCCTTAGTTGATTTTATGAGTGCTCGTATTTTTCTACTAATAATGATCAGGGTGACTTCCCTTTTATGGATTTTGTTCTATCATGTAATAGCTTTCTCCTCTTATTGTAAAGTTTGTTAATGGCTGGGGTCCACCAGACTGGATGTTTGCCCTTTGTGGAAAGAGTCTTGGTTTTATTTGGGATTGCCTGATCCATGCAGTCCTGGAGGTGTTCATAGAAGGCATTTGTAAGGGCTTCCAGAGCTTGGGTTGTGGTTTCCGCTGGCTCAGGGGCCTTGAAGGATACCACACCAGTCTTGAGTAGTGTGAAGTTTGCTTAAGAGAAGTTCTTCACTGTGGTCTTTTGTTTGGGTGGGGGCGGAGTGTTGATTTCCAGTGAGATTAGTTTATGATCAGATCTCACCAATGAGGGATATACTTCCGGTGTGGAGCATTTTGTCCCCATGTTTGTGATAATGAGATCTAGTATATTTTCTCCTCTCGTGGGAACAGTGACTAGCTGTTCCATGGCATTTGAATTTATGAACTCCAGGAACCGTTGGGCTAGAAAGTTAGGGCTTGAGTAATGTTCCCAGTCTATATTCGGTAGTTGAAGTCACCCAATATGATGGTGTTTGGAGATACATTTATACCCTCCAGTGTCTTCAGGAAGGCTGTGTGGGGTTCCTGAGTTTGAGAGGGTGGCCTGTAGCATGCTACAATTTGTAGAGCAGTTTTGCCTATGGTTAGTTGCACCTAGATGGTTTCTGAAGCTTCGTGCATTGCCACCAACCTGGAGGTGTGGGTATCCTTTATGAATATGGATACACCCCCTCCTTTTGTGGTGTGGTCCGGGTTTTGGGGCCGGAACGCATGATATGAGGTAAAACCTAATAGTGCCGGGGTGCTCTCAGGAGCCTTGAACCAAGTTTCAGTTACAGCACAGACATCAATGTTCTCCATACTGAGAAGGGCCTTGAGTGCGTGCATTTTGAGATTTAGACTTCTGGCATTGAGCAGCATTACCCTCAGTTTCTTCCCATTTTTGTTTTCTAGGGTGGTAGGTTTAGAATTTGAGCCTTGCCTAAAAAAGGCACTATGGGGGTGGCAAGAGCCTTAGCCAATATCCGGAATCCCAGGGGTGACAGGTGCAAGCCGTCCCTTGCGAAGCAGCGTGGCTAATTTTGTTATATAAGTGTGTGTGCTTGTATGTTTGGATGGAATGTTGGGTTGTGTGTCAGAGAGAGGGAATGAGTGTTTGTGTGTATGCATCCACATGCCCATGTTTTTGTGCAAGTCTGTGCCTGCGCATCTCTGTTTGCTTATCTGTGGGAGTTGAATGTAAAGTGTAGCATTTTGTGAATTCTATAAAATGTTTTTGTGTATGTGTCTGTGCGTGTGTTTGTGTATCTATGTGTTTTCTTTTCTGTGAGGACATGAATGCAGCTGAATGAATGTGTGTATTTGCATGTAAATGTCACAACAAGAGAGATACATACAGGCTGCTGACTGTGTGTGTGTGTGTGGGGGGGTATGTGGGTGAGTTATTCAATGAATGGGTAGCATCTTGTAAAGTCGATAATAGTGTGTCTAATAATAATAGAATTTCTTCTGTTGGATTTTATAATTGTTATTCTTTTAGAGTTATTTACGTGGCAGTGTGTCAGTCTTGCCAGGCATTTTATGTTGGCAAGACAGAAAGACCACTTAGAAAACGTGTGTATGAACATTATTATGATATACAGAAATGTAATATTAAAAATGCACTTTATAGACACACTACTACTTGTGTAGGAGCGGTTTTTCTGTTTTTTGTTTTGGATTCAGTCCCTAGAGATGTTAGGGGTGGACATTGGGAAGCTACATTGGCCCATAGAGAAACACATTGGAAGATTTTTTTTAGATTCCAATAGATTTCCAGGCCTTAATGATTTTATTTCAATAGTACCTTATTTGAAACTTAAGGCATGGAGAATTTAGGGAATCTTATTTAATATTCATATGCAATATGGTACAATTTGTATATATTTAATTATATACACTTCCTTGTTTAAGTTGTGTGTATGCTGTGCCATTTAATTGTTGCATTAGGATATCAAGATGTTTTTCAAAAAAATACATTTTATTTGTGGTACAATTTTAAAAGGTCTAAATGTGTGGCATGTATTATATTGTCTACTACAGTATGATGTGCATATATGAATTGTTGTGCACTTTAAAACTTATATATTTTATATATATTTTTAGTATTTTATGTTCAGGAAAGTTGTGGCTTTAAATGAGAGCAATTATTGCACTAATTATTTAATTAGTTTTCATGATGGGAGAATATATATACGTGATTTTTTATGTATGAACTTTGTCTGATGAAGTCATTTTCTTGATGAAAACGTGTATTCATTTGGTGGCGTTAATAAATCTACTTTTGGAGGATTTGGTGCCTTATTGTGAGCTGTTCCATTTTTACTTCTGCCCGTTGGTGGTGACTGTTCTCGGACTGCTTGTTCTTGTAGTCTGTGGTTGGTTTTACAGTGTTCTTTTTGTTACTTCTATATTATACAAAGTCCCTCACTTGCGAAACACCCCAGGAGTACCCACTTCCTTACTAAGTCCTCTCTTATTCAGTCCCATACCTAACTTCTTAATTTTTCTAGCATGTCGAAGGGCCAAATGCTGGCGTCCTCTCCTGCCCAGTTGGTGAATCTGGGAATCTTGAGGCAATGTTACAATTGCCTCATGTACACAGACAACCCTCTCCTCCTCCCACATAACACAAATACTTGCGAGAGATGCAGCTATTTAGCCAAACTGGAGGCTGAGCTCTCTCAACTCAGGACTGGCAAGACCAGACAGGAGGAGAAGGCAACTACACACACCACAAAACCAGCATCACATAATGCTACCACACCACTGAATCAAACACACAAAGACATACTCGGTGGCACTGAGTAAAAATTTACCTAAACAGCAGAGGCATCCAAAGCAGACACCCAAACAACTGCTACCTCAAGACACCCCACAAGCAACACATAAACCACAAAATCAGTGTGCAAAGCAGTCACAGCCCTTAAGGCCAAACACAACACCAAACATACTTGTCATAGGTGACTCCATAGTCAGACACACTGACGTCCCACTCACCAGGCTGAACAAGGAGAGGGTCACAGTAAGCTGCCTATCAGGCGCTAGAATCCACCACATAACACAAGCACTCGGGTCACTCTACGGCAAGTACAGATATGACACAGTCATTGTCTATGCTGGTGAGAACGACCTGAGACGTACCTCCCTGGACTACATGAAAAGAGACATAGAGGAGCTCTCTGATTATGTAGCCCAGGCAGGTATGACCCTGACCCTGAGCAGTATCCTTCCTTCACCAAGAATGATGCCACAATATAGAGACAAGATGATCAGCTTTAACAATTGGCTTAATGTCTGGTGTCATTCAAAGGGGATCCAGTGTTTGTCTGCCTGGGATGACATGCTTGACAAGCCACGCTGCTTATGAGGGACGGCTTGCACCTGTCACCCCTGGGATTCGGATATTGGCTAAGGCTCTTGCCACCCCATAGTGCCTTTTTAGGCGAGGCTCAAATTCTAAACCTACCACCCTAGAAAACAAAATGGGAAGAAACTGAGGGTAATGCTGCTCAATGCCAGAAGTCTAAATCTCAAAATGCACGCACTCAAGGCCCTTCTCAGTATGGAGAACATTGATGTCTGTGCTGTAACTGAAACTTGGTTCAAGGCTCCTGAGAGCACCCCGGCACTATTAGGTTTTACCTCATATCATGCGTTTCGGCCCCAAAACCCGGACCACACCACAAAAGGAGGGGGTGTATCCATATTCATAAAGGATACCCACACCTCCAGGTTGGTGGCAATGCACGAAGCTTCAGAAACCATCTAGGTGCAACTAACCATAGGCAAAACTGCTCTACAAATTGTAGCATGCTACAGGCCACCCTCTCAAACTCAGGAACCCCACACAGCCTTCCTGAAGACACTGGAGGGTATAAATGTATCTCCAAACACCATCATATTGGGTGACTTCAACTACCCGAATATAGACTGGGAACATTACTCAAGCCCTAACTTTCTAGCCCAACGGTTCCTGGAGTTCATAAATTCAAATGCCATGGAACAGCTAGTCACTGTTCCCACGAGAGGAGAAAATATACTAGATCTCATTATCACAAACATGGGGACAAAATGCTCCACACGAAGTATATCCCTCATTGGTGAGATCTGATCATAAACTAATCTCACTGGAAATCAACATCTCCCCCACCCCCAAACAAAAAAGACCACAGTGAAGAACTTCTCTAAAGCAAACTTCACACTACTCAAGACTGGTGTGGTATCCTTCAAGGCCCCTGAGCCAGCGGAAACCACAACCCAAGCTGCGGAAGCCCTTACAAATGCCTTCTATGAACACCTCCAGGACTGCATGGATCAGGCAATCCCAAATAAAACCAAGACTCTTTCCACAAAGGGCAAACATCCAGTCTGGTGGACCCCAGCCATTAACAAACTTTACAATAAGAGGAGAAAGCTATTACATGATAGAACAAAATCCATAAAAGGGAAGTCACCCCTGATCATTATTAGTAGAAAAATACGAGCACTCATAAAATCAACTAAGGCCAATTTTGAGAGAAAAATTGCCATGGATTCAAAGGACAATCATAAGGCCTTTTTCAGCTATGTTAGGAACCTGGGTGGAAACTCCCAGATATGCTCAGAATTAGTCCAAAATGATACAAAAATCACTGAACCCACAGACATTGCCAACATACTTGCAGACAGGTTCAGTGCAAACTTCACCCCCCTCTCCCCCCCTAAAGGAGAGATAACTATCCCAGCGGAGTGTAGCCTCCCTGACAACTCAAATGCGCAGGTGAAAGCTGCTCTCTCTAAAGCTAAAAACACAGCATCAATGGTACCGGATGGTGTCACTGGCTGTGTGCTACACAAGCTAAATGAGGAATTAAACCCACACATAAGGCAGCTGTTTAATCTCAGCCTTACCACAGAATACGTGCCCAAGGAGTGGCGTACGGCAACTGTGGTCCCACTCCACAAAGGTGGTGCCTCTACAGACCCTGGTAATTACCGCCCCATAAGCTTAAGTCTAGTCTGCAAAGCTATGGAGAGGATCATAATGGAGCTCATAAACAAAGATATAGGTGATTTGCAGACATTAGACCCGACCCAGTTTGGCTTCGTCAAGGGCAGATCATGCCTTTTGAACTTGGTCGACTTCTTCGAAACAGTCACCAAGGCCATTGATGAGAGAAAGGCAGTCCATACAGCCTACCTTGACCTTGCAAAGGCTTTCGACACAATACCCCTCTCAGGTATTGTAGAAAAACTTACCAGCTTAAATGTAAACCCATATGTCACAAGATGGGTTGCAAACTGGCTTAAGGAGAGAACCCACAGGGTTAGAGTTGCTGGCGCTATGTCAGACTCCAAGCTGGTCACAAGTGGTGTCCCACAGGGCTCGGTCCTTGGCCCCCTATTGTTCGGCATCTACTTCTCAAAAGTACAGGCCAACATGGGAGGACTTTGGTTGACAAAGTTTGCAGACGACTGCAAACTGGGCGCCATAGTGGAAAGTGCATCAGACACGGATATCCTTCAGAAGGGACTCATGGAAACAGATAGCTGGTGCCAGAGCCATGGCCTGAAGTTAAACACCAAAAAATGTATAGTCATACCCTTCGGGAAAAACAAGATAACCCCAAGCTACCATATAGGCGGAAATCCACTAAGCACAGAAGAGGTTATCAGGGACCTGGGGACCCAGGTTGACAGTGGCCTTTCTTTTGACACTCATGTTGCTAAAGTGGTTAGAAAGACCTTCTACATTGCCCACCTGATCATGAAGGGATTCACATCCAAATCTAGTGAGGTCATTGTTCCCCTGTACTCTTCACTTATCAGACCAATGATCGAGTAAAATGCCCCATTCGGGATGTATCTCACCCGATATCTGCAGCAATTGGAGAGACCCCAAAAGTTCCTCACCAAAAGGATAAAGGGACTCCAAAATCTGTCATATGCTGCCAGATTGAAGAAACTCCAGCTCTATTCAGTCGCATACCATCTGCTCAGAGGTGACATGTGCCTGACATACAAGGCCATGTCCAACCCGGAATTAATGGACATGCTCCACCTCAAAAAATCCAAATCCACCAAAACCACTAGAGCAAGTGACTTAAACCTTAGCATGAATATAAATAGGACGTGCTGGAGGGATAGATTTATTACTCAGAGACTCCCTATGCTGTGGAATAAAATCCCGGTCCATGTGAGGCAGAGCACCTCGCTGGCTCTGTTCAAGAGAAATCTTGACCTGTGGATGGGAGATTGTGGGTTTACCCTGGGAATCATCTCTGTGTCACTGCTGGACAGAGGCACAACAAATTAATGGGCACAGTATTTTTTCATATAAGGGGTGGCGTAAGCCACAAAACTTTGGGCTAGGCTTATAAATGCCTTAGGGC
>NC_056726.1:1700484859-1700492359 GCF_019279795.1 Protopterus annectens | reverse complement strand
TCCTGTTTGTGGAGATATGAATGCAGCTGAAAGGATGTGTGTGTTTT
This sequence comes from Protopterus annectens, assembly GCF_019279795.1. NCBI lineage: Eukaryota > Metazoa > Chordata > Ceratodontiformes > Protopteridae > Protopterus > Protopterus annectens. Next base: position 1,700,492,312 of record NC_056726.1, on the reverse strand, counting down.
TGGGTGGTTGCACTATCTGAGGTAGTTATGGGTGGCTGAGTGTGTTTTTTTGTGTGTGTCTGTGTGTGTGTGTGTGTGTGTGTCTGTGTGTGTATGATTAAGTGCATGTCTGTGTGCCTGTGCATCTGTGCATTTGTTTGCCTGAGGAGGCTTTAATGTAGATGAGTGGATGGATGTATTTTCACAAGTATGTTTGTCTGGTTTTAGGGAAGTAGATATGGGTTGCTGACTCTGTGTGTGTGTGTGTATGTGTTTGTGTGCATGTGTGTGTGTGCATCTGTATGTGTCTGTGTGCACGGCGTGCTTGTGCATGTGTGTTTGTGTGTGAATGGGTATGTAGGTGAGGGAATCTATAAATATATAGCACCTTGTGAATTCTATAATGTAATTGCGTTTGTTTGTGTGTGGTATGGGGATGCTGGGTAGTGTGTGCTTGTGTGTTTGTGGGTGTGTGAGTGAGTGATTCTATGAATATGTAGCATCTTTTGAATTCTGTAATGTAAGTATGTGTGTTTGCATGTGTTTATGGGGATGTTTGGTTATGTTTGTGAGAATGTGTTTGTGTGTTTGTGTTTGGGTGTGTGTGAGTGCGTGTGTGTATGTGTTTGTGTGCCCACACGCTTGTGTGAGTTTGTATGGGCGTGATTGATTCCATGAATATGTAGCATTTGTGAATTCTGTAATGAGTATGTGATGTGTGTGTGTGTGTGTGTGTGTGTGTGTGTGTGTGTGTGTGTGTGTGTGTGTGTGTGCGTGAGTGTATGTGTGGCTTAATGATTTTTTGAATATATAAAACCTTGTGAATTCTTTTATGTGTGTATGGCATATATATGCATGTGTGTGTGTGACCATATGCATATGAGGATGTCAAGTTGTGTGTATGTATGTGTGTGTGTGCATGTGTGCGCAGTGTGCCTGTGCATGTGTGTTTTTGTGTGAGTGCGTGTGTGGGTGAGTGATACTATAAATATATAGCACCTTGTGAATTCTTTAATGTAATTGCATTTGTGTGTGGTATGGGGATGCTGGGTAGTGTGTGCGTGTGTGTTTGTGGGTGTGTGAGTGAGTGATTCTATGAATATGTAGCATCTTTTGAATTCTGTAATGTAGGTATGTGTGTTTGCATGTGTTTATGGGGATATTTGGTTATGTTTGTGAGAATGTGTATGTGTAAAAACGAACAATGACACCAGGCAACCAAAACTCTTCTTTACCAGTTTAATAAAGCGCTTTTCGTCATACAAGGTTGAATGACTTCTTCAGATAAAATTAAGGAACACAAGTGCTTACTATTTATATGTTTTTCTACCCCTTCCAGTTCAATTAACTCCAATTCAATTAAATTAAATTGATTAATTCATCCAGTAAGTTGTTGTAACTTTCAAACATTTAAAGGGATATTACATCAGCAATTATAGCTCTAACTCACAGCTCAATGGATAGTATACATATATACACTTGTAAGTGCCTTTATATATCTTATGCTAACTTTGTATGACTTTCAAAATAAAAATATCCATCCTACTAAACATACAAAAATAAATGCAAAACATATAGAAATACATTTTAAAACATTATTATGCAATAAAAACTGCTTGGAAAGTTTTTTTAAAACACTATTTATCTTATACCCTATACTTCCTATACTAAATAAACCAGGAGTATGAAATCATCTCTTTAAGCTTCTAAGCTTCAAGAGGCATGAAATGTTGCAATGGTCATTTAGACCTGGTTCCATAAAGGCATTGGTTTTAAATTGCCATGATAATTCTCGTTCCTCTAGAAGTAAACTAAAAGGGCCCCTTCTACTGTCTATTTGTGTTTGATCCAGGCCTATGAATTTAAAAGTGTGATTAGGGAAGGATAGAATATGTTTTGCTAATGCATTATCTGCTTTCATTCTAGAGATAGCATTAATATGTTCATATAGTCTATCTCTCATTCTCCTCTCTGTCTTCCCTATATAAAAACTTGTACAGTTTGAACACAAGGCCTCATATACTACTGATTTGGAATTGCAATTAAAATTGTACTTTGATACATATGTCCTATTATTTATCACATGTTTGTTACCTCTTTTTATATATTTACAATAGTTACAGTTTCCACAGCCATATGATCCTTTGACATCGCCTTTCCCCCTTATTGATTTACTTTCTAGTAGGGTCTTTAAATTCTTACCCTTCCTAAATGTTACTTCGGGGACTGAGCCAAGGGCTGTGGAACATTTCCTATCATACAAGAGTACTTTCCAATTTTTATATAGAATGTCCCTTATGATGTTACTTTCCATACTGAAAGTCATTATATAGCTAGTACTTCTATCTTTAGTTGTAATACTGCTAATATTATTGCTTCCAGTGTTCATCCCCTTGTTTAACTCTCCACATAGCTCTATGGTTATGACCTCTTCTACAGTATTATTTGGATTCAATAAAGGTAAAATAATCCCATTCTCTCTCTTAGTATTGACCTCTTCCAGTATATTAGTCAGAAATGTTTTAGGATAACCTCTATGGATGAACATTTTTTCTAGTAACTGACATTCCTGTATATAATCCTCATCACGTGTGACCATGCGGGCTGCTATAATTACCTGTCCCTTTACAATAGCTTTTTTCTGTGCTTTGGGGTGATTACTCGTATAATGCAGAAAAGAGTTACAATATGTCTCTTTTCTATGTATTTTTGCATAAAATTGTTTGTTCACCTTATTTTTGACCAAGGTAATGTCCAAGTAATTGATTTTATTCTCATGGAATTCGGATGTAAATGATAGGAAATTAGTAGTGTTATTTAAATATTCTACCAAGTTTAGTCCTATATTCTTATCTCCACGTAGGCAGATAAAGATATCATCCAAATATCGTGTATAATACACGATAATAGGTGTAAATTGTTCCATGTTAAGAATAAAATTATTCTCCCAGTAAGCCAAAACTATGTTTGCAAAGCTGGCACCTACTGGGGACCCCATAGCCACTCCACATTTTTGCAAGTATAATTCCTTATTAAATAGGAAGTAATTGTTGGTTAGAATAATATCCAAGAATGTTGTCACTAAGTAAACTTCATTACTGGTAGCTCCTTTCTTAACCAGGTATATATTCACCCATTCCAATCCTATATCATGTGGGATTGAGGTATACAAGTCTACCACATCTATTGTTAGAAAATTGTAGTCTTCCTTGTATTCTAAATCATTTACTTTGCTTAAGAAAGCCCACGAATCTTTACAAATTTGGGTTTCATTAGCTAGATATTTGTTTAAAATGTTATCTACTAGTTTTGCGCTACCATATGTAATGGAATCCCTTCCATCTATCATTGGTCTAAAAGGGGGTTTACACAAGTTTTTGTGGATCTTAGGTGTAGCAAAGAAAACAGGTATTTTGGGCCATTCTGTTTTTATATAATTATACATGTCTATATCGATGTATCCTTCTATGAAGAGGTCACTAAAATAGCCTTTAATTTGCTGGTATGCTCTATTCACTTCATTAATACTTGATTTTTTATATGCCTCTTTATCCAAAATTGAAGAGACTCTGTTATTATAATCACAGATGTCGAATAGGGTTAATCCCCCTCCCTTATCAGGTTTAATTGCTCTGACATTTAATGTTTTAAAAAGTTGAAGGAAAGCTTTTTCATCTGGAGTAATATTCGATGCTCTACTAGTATTGTTCAAAAATAAATTACTTTTTTTGCTTGACAAATTTCTTAGATCTAATTCCATAATTGCCTCAAAGAGTTGAAGAGCTGGGTGTAATGGAGGGTTGTAATCACTAGGAATATAATATGTAGGTCTAACATATTCAGTATTACCTAGTAACAGTTTCAAGTTAAGCTTCCTAACAAAAAGTTTCAAATCTTTGATGTTTTCCACCAAGTCCATATGTTGGTTTGGTATAAAATTATACCCTTTAGATAAAAGTTCCACAAAACTAGGGTCAATGTCCAAGCTTGAAAAATTGTAGATGGTAAAGTCGCCCCCCCTATTTTTAATAATTTTTGGTAATTCTAAAGTAAGAATTACCTCCTCGGTTTGTTCAGGGGGCGCTTGTTGTTTTTTTGTAGTCCTAGATTGTAAGCATTTGCCTTCGGAATAGCCCCTTGGTATACATAGTCAAAATTATCCAAAGAGTCCATGTTGTTATCATCTGGTCTCTCTCTGTTATTTCTCAAGCGGTTTGCCCATGTGCTGTTATTTGAATCCTGTGTATTCCTTTGGTTAGGAAAAGTCTTTCTGTTGTTTATACTTTCATCATTATTCACCTCTCCACTAGAGTCATTGTTCATCATGGTGACATTAGAATTAAAAGAGCTAGTTTGTGAAGGGGGTGGCTTGGGATATGCTGTACCATTTGCATATGCCAAGCGATCTCTGTTCATTTTTTTATTTTTATTCATTTTCAGTCTGTCAAGCAATTGGTCTATGGTAGTAAATGACCTATCATATTCAAACTTATAGCGAGGGAAGTCTGAATTAGCTAGTATGTCAGCATTCAGTTGCTTCACTTCATTTGATAAATCAGTTACTTGTAGTCCATAATGTTTTACCATCAGTTTTAACAGACCTAGCCCCTGCATGTCAAAGAAAGCCAACAGTTCTTTATGGAAAAGTGAATTAGCTATTAACCCCGTAGGGTAAACATGGTAACGTAGCCCCTTAGGTATTAAATTCTCATTGATGCACTCGTTTAGGTAATTTATTTCCAGTTGTAACTTTTTAATTTTCACAAGTTTATTGTCCAGTAATTTCAATTTATTCGTTAAATTGACTGAACTAACCTGAGTTTCATTGGCGTCTTCTGCCGAAAATCCCCTGTTGTTCCGGTGCTTCAGTTGTAGTTTGCTGGTATCTGTTAACCATGTATCAAAACCGGGAGTTCCCATAAGCTCTCCGACGCCTTCTCCTTCTGTCGTTGTCATAATTCTACTACTCCTGTAATTGAAATCGTTGGAAGTATTAGGGTTAGAAGCAGTTCCATCACTTGCCCGATTAGCGTTATGTACGCTACCTCCTTCTATGGGGGAGTCGCGAGGATGCTGGGCTGGTGTAATATCCATTTCCGTATTGTCACTACTTAAAGGGATAGCTGTATCTAATGCTATGTTAGATTCCAGTCTAGCTGCCAAGTTGTCCACACGCTGTGAGAGAGCCAAGATGAGTGCTGTAAGATTACCTTCATTATTTGAATTCGGTGTTTGATCCAATAACGGCTGGCTGTTATTACTTTCCGTATCCATCATGTTAACTGTTCGTATAGAGTCAAGAGAAGTTTCTGCTGCCATGGAAATCACAAAACCACGAACCAAGTAAAATGCTGAACTATTAAACCAAGTAAAAATGAACAAGGACACCAGGCAACCAAAACTCTTCTTTACCAGTTTAATAAAGCGCTTTTCGTCATACAAGGTTGAATGACTTCTTCAGATAAAATTAAGGAACACAAGTGCTTACTATTTATATGTTTTTCTACCCCTTCCAGTTCAATTAACTCCAATTCAATTAAATTAAATTGATTAATTTATCCAGTAAGTTGTTGTAACTTTCAAACATTTAAAGGGGTATTACATCATGTGGATGGATGTATTTTCACAAGTATGTTTGTCTGGTTTTAGGGAAGTAGATATGGGTTGCTGACTCTGTGTGTGTGTGTGTGTGTGTAAGTGTGTGTGTGTGTATGTGTTTGTGTGCATGTGTGTGTGTGCATCTGTATGTGTCTGTGTGCACGGCGTGCTTGTGCATGTGTGTTTGTGTGTGAATGGGTGTGTAGGTGAGGGAATCTATAAATATATAGCACCTTGTGAATTCTATAATGTAATTGCGTTTGTGTGTGGTATGGGGATGCTGGGTAGTGTGTGCTTGTGTGTTTGTGGGTGTGTGAGTGAGTGATTCTATGAATATGTAGCATCTTTTGAATTCTGTAATGTAGGTATGTGTGTTTGCATGTGTTTATGGGGATATTTGGTTATGTTTGTGAGAATGTGTATGTGTGTTTGTGTTTGGGTGTGTGTGAGTGCATGTGTGTATTTGTGTTTGTGTGCCCACATGCTTGTGTGAGTTTGTGTGGGCGTGATTGATTCCATGAATATGTAGCATTTGTGAATTCTGTAATGAGTATGTGATATGTGTGTGCGTGTGTGTGTGTGTGTGTGTGTGTGTGTGTGTGTGTGTGTGTGTGTGTGTGTGTGAGAGTGTATGTGTGGCTTAATGATTTTGTGAATATATAACACCTTGTGAATTCTTTTATGTGTGTATGGCATATATATGCATGTGTGTGTGTGACCATATGCATATGAGGATGTCAAGTTGTGTGTATGTATGTGTGTGTGTGTGCATGTGTGCGCAGTGTGCCTGTGCATGTGTGTTTTTGTGTGAGTGCATGTGTGGGTGAGTGATACTATAAATATATAGCACCTTGTGAATTCTTTAATGTAATTGCATTTGTGTGTGGTATGGGGATGCTGGGTAGTGTGTGCTTGTGTGTTTGTGGCTGTGAGTGATTCTATGAATATGTAGCATCTTTTGAATTATGTAATGTAAGTATGTGTGTTTGCATGTGTTTATGGGGATGTTTGGTTATGTTTGTGAGAATGTGTATGTGTGTTTGTATTTGGGTGTGTGTGAGTGCATGTGTGTATTTGTGTTTGTGCCCACACGCTTGTGTGAGTTTGTGTGGGCATGATTGATTCCAAGAATGTGTAGCATTTGTGAATTCTGTAATAAGTATGTGATGTGTGTGTGTGTGTGTGTGTGTGTGTGTGTGTGTGTGTGTGTGTGTGTGTGTGTGTGTGTGTGTGTGTGTGTGTGTGTGTGTGTGTGTGTGTGTGTGAGTGTATGTGTGGCTTAATGATTTTGTGAATATATAACACCTTGTGAATTCTTTTATGTGTGTATGGCATATATATGCATGTGTGTGTGTAACCATATGCATATGAGGATGTCAAGTTGTGTGTATGTGTGTGTATGTGTGCATGTGTGCGCACTGTGCCTGTGCATGTGTTTTTGTGAGTGTGTGTGTGGGTGAGTGATACTATAAATATATAGCACCTTGTGAATTCTATAATGTAATTACGTTTGTATGTGTGTATGGGGATGCTGAGTAGTGTGTGTGTGTTTGTGTGTGTGTATCTGTCTGTGTTTGTATTTGTGTGTCTGTACATCTATGTTTTTGCTTGTCTGTGGGGACATGAATGCAGTTGAAAGGATGTCTGTGCTTTCTGGTTGTTGCTCTATCTGTGGTAGGTATGTGTGGCTGACTGTGTGTGTGTGTGCACGTGTGGGTGGAGGTGTGTACATGAGGGATTCTGTGAATATGCAGCATCTTATGAATTATGTAATGCATGTGAGTGTGTGTGTATCTGTGTTTGTGTGCATGTGTGTGTGTGTTTTGGTGTATGTATATGTTTGTTTCTGTGCATCTGTACTTCTATGTGTTTTTAC
>NC_056726.1:1700469859-1700474859 GCF_019279795.1 Protopterus annectens | reverse complement strand
GTGTGTGTGTGTGTGTGTGTGTGTGTGTGTGTGTGTGTGTGTGTGTGAGTGTATGTGTGGGTTAATGATTTTGTGAATATATAGCACCTTGTGAATTCTGTAATGTGTGTATGGTATATATGCATGTGTGTGTGTGTGTGTGTGGTTGTGTGCACAGTGTGCCTGTGCATGTGTGTTTTTGTGTGTGTGTGTGTGTGTGGGTGAGTGATTCTATAAATATATAGCACCTTGTGAATACTATAATGTAATTGCATTATTGTGTGTGTATGGGGATGCTGAGTAGTGTGTGTGTTTGTGTGTGTGTTTGTGTGTGTGTCTGTGTGTGTGTGTGTGTGTCTGTATGTGTGTGTCTGTATGTGTGTGTCTGTATGTGTGTGTGAATATATTGGGATGTTGGGTAGTGTGTGTGCGTGTGTGTGTGCGCATGTGTGTGTGTGTGTGCATGTGTGTGTGTGTGTGTGTGTGGATGTGTGTGTGTGTGTGTGTGTGTGCATGTGTGTTGTATGCGCATGCGAGCGGGGGGTGTACATGAGAGATTCTATGAATTTGTCGCATCTTATAAATTCTGTAATGCATGTGTGTGTGTGCATCTGTGTTTGTGTGCATGTGTGTATGTTTGTAGATATACTGATGTTGGGTAGTGTGTGTGTGCGTGTGTGTGTGTGAATGTGTTTGTATGTGTGAGTGAGTAATTCTGTGATTTGTACCATCTTCTGAAGTTTGTGTTCTGTGTGTGTGTGTCTGTGTGTGCGAGTGTGAGTGGTGTTGTGTACATGAGGGATTTTATGAATATGTAGCATCGTATGAATGCTGCAATGCATGTGAGTGTGTGTATCTGTGTTTGTGTGTGTGTGCTTGTTCATCTATGTATTTTCTTTTCTGTGGGGACATGAATGCAGCTGAATGGATGTGTGTATTTACTTTTAAATGTCTGGGTGGTCACAACAAGAGAGACACTTTTGGGCTGCTGACTGTGTGTGTGTGTGTGTGTGTGTGTGTGTGTGTGTGTGTGTGTGTGTGTGTGTGTACATGCACGACTGTGGGGATGTACTTGAGGGATTCTATGAATATGTAGCATCTTGTGAATTATTTAATGCATGTGAGTGTGTGTGTGTGTACCTGTGTGTGTGTGTGCGTGTGTCTGTGTGTATGTATATTTTTGTGCCTATGCGTTTGTGCATCTATGTGTTTGTTACTCTGTTGAAACATGAATGCAGCTGAAAGGATGTGTGTGTTTTTGTGCAGTTGCTCTATCTGACATAGGTATAGGTCACTGGCTTGGGGTGTGTGTGTGTGTGTGTGTGTGTGTGTGTGTGTGTGTGTATGTGTGTGTGCGCATGCATGTGTTTTTGTATGCATGTGTGTGCATTTGTCTACATGCCTATCTGTGTGTGCACATCTGTTTCTGTGCATCTCTGTTTGCTTGTCTGTGTGAGTTGAATGTTAAGTGTAGCACCTTGTAAATTCTATAAAAGTTTGTGTGTGTGTGTGTGTGTGTGTGTGTGTGTGTGTGTGTGTGTGTCTGTAGATATATGTGTTGTTTTCCTGTGCAGACATAAATGCAGCTGAGTGGATGTGTGTATTTGCATATTTTGAGGTGTGTGTGTGTGTGTGTGTGTGTGTGTGTGTGTGTGTGTGTGTGTGTGTGTGTGTGTGTGTGTGTGTGTGTGTGTGTTTGTGTTTGCATGCATGTTTGTGCATGTGTCCACATGCACATGTGTGTGTGCAACTGTGTCTGCTCATCTCTGTTTGCTTGCCTGTGGGAGTTGAATGTAAAGTGTAGCATCTTGTGAATTCCATAAAATGTTTGGGTGTATATATGTCTGTGTGTGTGTTTGTGTGTGTGACTATGTGCCTTTATGTGTTTGCTTGTCTGTGGTGACATGAATGCAGCTGAATGGATGTGTGTATATGCATGTGAATGTTTGGGTGGTCGCAACAAGAGAGATACATATTGGTTGTTGACTTTATTTGTGTGTTTGCGTGTGGGTATGTGGGCGAGTTATTCTTTGAATGGGTAGCATCTTGTAAAATCGGTAATAGAGTGTGTGTGTGTGTGTGCGTGTGTGTGTGTGTGTGTGTGTGCGCATGCGAGTGGGGGGTGTACATGAGCGATTCCATGAATTTGTAGCATCTTGTTAATTCTGTAATACATGTGAGTGTGTGTGTATCAGTGTTTGTGTGCGTGTGTGTGTTTGTAGATATACTGATGTTGGGTAGTGTTTGTGTGCATGTGTGTCTGAGTGAGTGATTCTATAAATGTGTAGCATCTTGTAAATTCTGTAATGTCAGTGAGTGACGATTTATGTATAGCATCTTGTGATTTTGTAATCTACGTGCGTAAATGTGTGTGTGTGTGTGTGTGTGTGTGTGTGTGTGTGTGTATGTGTGTTTGTGTGTATGGTGGTGATGGGTAGTCTTTGAGAGTATTTGTGGGTGTATGTGTGTGTAAGTGTTTGTGTGCACACATGTGTGTCTGTGCATTTACATGTTTTCCTGTTTGTGGAGATATGAATGCAGCTGAAAGGATGTTTTTTGGGTGTTTTTGGGTGGTTGCACTATCTGAGGTAGTTATGGGTGGCTGACTGTGTTTTTGTGTGTGTGTCTGTGTGTGTGTTTGCATACATACAAGTGGTTATATGAATGCATGTCATCTTGTGAATCCAGTATTGTCAGTATGTGTATGAGTTTCTGTGTGTGTGTGTGTGTGTGTGTGTGTGTGTGTGTGTGTGTGTGTGTGTGTGTGTGTGTGTGTGTGTGTATGATTAAGTGCATGGCTGTCTGCCTGTGCATCTGTTTATTTGTTTGGCTGAGGAGGCTTTAATGTAGATGAGTGAATGGATGTATTTTCACAAGTATATTTGGCTGGTTTTAGGGAAGAAGATATAGGTTGCTCTGTGTGTGTGTGTGTTTGTGTGTGTGTGCATGTGTGTGCGTGTGTGTGCGCGCACGTGTGTGTGTGTGTGCACATGCGAGTGGGGGGTGTACATGAGAGATTCTATGAATTTGTCGCATCTTATAAATTCTGTAATGCATGTGTGAGTGTGTATCTGTGTTTGTGTGCGTGTGTGTATGTTTGTAGATATACTGATGTTGGGTAGTGTGTGTGTGTGAATGTGTTTGTATGTGTATGTGAGTGAGTGATTCTGTGATTTGTACCATCTTCTGAAGTTTGTGTTCTGTGTGTGTGTGTGTGTGTGTGTGTGTGTGTGTGTGTGTGTCTGTGTGTGTGTGTGTGTGTGTCATTGTGTGTGTGCGCGCGTGCGAGTGGTGTTGTGTACATGAGAGATTTTATGAATATGTAGCATCTTATGCATGCTGTAATGCATGTGATTGTGTGTGTATCTGTGTGTGTGTGCGTGTGTGTGTGTGTGTGTGTGTGTGTGTGTGTGTGTGTGTGTGTGTGTGTGTGTGTGTGTGTGTGTGTGTGTGTGTGAGTACATGCACGACTGTGGGGATGTACATGAGGGAGTCTATGAATATGTAGCATCGTGTGAATTCTTTAATGCATGTGAGTGTGTGTGTATCTGTGTTTGTGTGTGTGTCTGTGTGTATGTATATGTTTGTGCCTGTGTGTCTGTGCATCTATGCGTTTGTTACTCTGTTGACACATGAATACAGCTGAAAGGATGTGTGTGTTTTTGTGCAGTTGCTCTAACTGACATAGGTATAGGTCACTGGCTTGGTGTCTGTGTGCATGTGCGTGTGTCTGTTTTTGTATGCATGTGTGTGCATATGTCCATATGCCTATCTGTTTTTGCACTTCTGTGTCTGCGCATCTCTGTTTGCTTGTCTGTGGGAGTTGAATGTAAAGTGTAGCATCTTGTGAATTCCATAAAATGTTTGGGTGTATATATGTCTGTGTGTGTTTGTGTGTGTGACTATGTGCCTTTATGTGTTTGCTTGTCTGTGGTGACATGAATGCAGCTGAATGGATGTGTGTATATGCATGTGAATGTTTGGGTGGTCACAACAAGAGAGATACATATTGGTTGTTGACTTTATTTGTGTGTTTGTGTGTGGGTATGTGGGTGAGTTATTCTTTGAATGGGTAGCATCTTGTAAAATCGGTAATAGTGTGTGTGTGTGTGCATGTGTGTGCACGCGCGCACATGTGAGTGGGGGGGTGTACATGAGTGATTCCATGAATTTGTAGCATCTTATTAATTCTGTAATGCATGTGAGTGTGTGTATCTGTGTTTGTGTGCATGTGTGTGTTTGTAGATATACTGATGTTGGGTAGTGTTTGTGTGCATGTGTGTCTGGGTGAGTGATTCTATAAATGTGTAGCATCTTGTAAATTCTGTAATGTCAGTGAGTGATGATTTATGTATAGCATCTTGTGATTTTGTAATCTACGTGCATAAATGTGTGTGTGTGTGTGTGTGTGTGTGTGTGTGTATGTGTGTTTGTGTGTATGGTGGTGATGGGTAGTCTGTGAGAGTATTTGTGGGTGTATGTGTGTGTAAGTGTTTGTGTGCACACATGTGTGTCTGTGCATTTACATGTTTTCCTGTTTGTGGAGATATGAATGCAGCTGAAAGGATGTTTTTTTGGGTGTTTTTGTGTGGTTGCACTATCTGAGGTAGTTATGGGTGGCTGACTGTGTTTTTGTGTGTGTGTTTGTGTGTGTGTTTGCATACATACAAGTGGTTATATGAATGCATGTCATCTTGTGAAACCTGTATTGTCAGTGTGTGTATGAGTTTGTGTGTGTGTGTGTGTGTGTGTGTGTGTGTGTGTGTGTGTGTGTGTGTGTGTGTGTGTATGATTAAGTGCATGTCTGTCTGCCTGTGCATCTGTGTATTTGTTTGGCTGAGGAGGCTTTAATGTAGATGAGTGAATGGATGTATTTTCACAAGTATATTTGGCTCTTTTTAGGGAAGAAGATATATGTTGCTCTGAGTGTGTGTGTGCATGTGTGTGTGTGCATGTGTGTGCGTGTGTGGCGCCACGTGTGTGTGTGTGCCATGCGAGTGGGGGGTGTACATGAGAGATTC
>NC_056726.1:1700454859-1700464859 GCF_019279795.1 Protopterus annectens | reverse complement strand
TCGGTATGGGTGGCTGACTGCGTTTTTGTGTATTTGTGTGCGTGTGTGTGTGTCATTGTGGGTTTATGAGTGAGTGCCAATTTATGTATAGCATCTTGTTTATTTTGTAATATACGTGCATATATGTGTGTTTGTGTGTGTGTACTGGAAAGTTGGATAGTCTGTGAGAATATTTGTGGGTGTGTGTGAGTGAGTGCTGGTGCACTCACGCATGTGTCTCTGTGTGTCTGTGCATCTACATGTTTGCTTGTCTGTGGGGATATGAATGCAGCTGACAAGGATGTGTGTCTTATTAGGTGGTTGTACTTTCTGAGGTTCATATGAGTGGCTGACCTTGTGTGTGTTTGTGTGCGTGTGTGTGTGCGTTTGCATACATACAAGGGATTCTATGAATGTGCATCATCTTGTGACTCCTGCATTTTCTGTGTGTATGTGTTTATGTCTATGTGTGAATGTGTGTGTGTGTTTGTGTGCATGCATCCACATGCCCATGTTTTTGTGCAAGTCTGTGCCTGTACATCTGTATGTTTGCTTGACTGTGGGAGTTGAATGCAAAGTGTAGCATCCTGTGAATTCTATAAAATGTTTGTGTGTGTGTGTGTGTGTGTGTGTGTGTGTGTGTGTGTGTGTGTGTGTGTGTGTGTGTGTGTGTGTGTGTGTGTGTGTGTGTGTGTGTGTGGGTTAATGATTTTGTGAATACATAGTGCCTTGTGAATTTTGTAATGTGTGCATGGTATATATGCGTGTGTGTGTGTGTGTGTGTGTGTGTGTGTGTGTGTGTGTGTGTGTGTGTGTGTGAGACCATATGCATATAAGGATGTCATGTGTGTGTGTGTGTGTGTGTGTGTTTGTATTTGTGTGTCTGTACATCTATGTGTTTGCTTGTCTGTGGGGACATGAATGCAGTTGAAAGGATAAGTGTGTGTTCTGGTGGTTGCTCTATCTGTGGTAGGTATGGGTGGCTGACTGTGTGTGTGTGTGTATGCTTGTGTGTTTGTGTGTGCACGTGTGTGTGTGTATATGTTTGTGCCTGTGCGTCTGTACTTCGGTGTCTGTTACTCTGTTGACGCATGAATGCAGCTGAAAGGATGTGTGTGGTTTTGTAGTTGCACTATCTGACATAGGTGTAGGGCAATGCCTGTGTGTGTGCATGTGTATGTGTGTGTGTGTGTGTGTGTGTGTGTGTGTGTGTGTGTGTGTGTGTGTGTGTGCGCATGTGGTTGAGTGATTCTATTAATATGTAGAATAGGTTCATAGGTTCATAGGTTCATAGGTTCATACTAGGCTATCTGCCCGAGGGCATTTACAAGCCTAGCCCATAGTTTTGTGGCTTACGCCACCCCTTTAGTATGGGGAACTATACCCATTATTTTGCTGTGCCTCTGTTGAGCAGTGACACTGAGGTAATCCCTGGGGTATATCTGCGATCTCCCATCCATTGGTCAAGATTTCTCTTGAACAAGGCCAGCGAGGTGCTCTGCCTCACATATACCGGGATTTTATTCCACAGCATAGGAGTCTTTGGGTGATGAATCTATCCTCCAGCACGTCCTATTAATAGCCTTGTCGAGGTTTAAGTCTCCGCCCCTTGTGGCTCTGACGGATCTAGATTTTTTTGAGGTGAAGCATATTCATCAAATCTGGGTTTGACATGGCCTTGTATGTTAGGCAAAGGTCACCTCTGAGCAAGCGGTGGCGACTGAATAGAGCTGGAGTTCTTTCAGTCGGGCAGCATAGGACAGATGTTTGAGACCCTTTATCCTTTGGTGAGGAACTTTGTGGCCTCTCCAGCTGCTGCAAGTGTCGGGTCAGATACATTCCGAATGGGGCATTGTACTCAATCATTGGTCTGATGAGTGATGAGTATAGGAGACTATGACCTCCCTTGATCTAGATGAGAATCCTTCATGATAAGGTGGGCAATGTACAAGGTCTTCCTAACTACTTTAGCTACATGGGTGTCGAATGACAGACTACTATCAACATGGGTCCCCAGGTCCCTGATAACTTCTTCTGTACTCAGTGGATTGCCACCTATTTGGTAGCTAGGGTAACCTTGTTTTTCGAAGGGTATGACTATGCATTTTTGGCATTTAACTTTAGGCCATGGCTCTGGCACCAGTTATCCGTTTCTGTGAGACCCTTCTGAAGGATATCTGTGTCAGATGTGTTTTCTACTATGGATCCCTGTTTGCTGTCATCTGCAAACTTTGACAGACATAACTCTCCTGTGTTTGCTTGTACTTGGAAAAGTAGATGCCAAACAAGAGTGGGCCCAGGACTGAGCCCTGTGGTACACCACTTGTGACAGGCTTTGAGTCTGACATGGCGCCAGCAACTCTGACCCTGTGGGTTCTGTCACTCAGCCAGTTTGCAACCCATCTTGTGATGTATGGGTTAACATTTAAGCTGATGAGTTTTCAATGATACCCGAGTGGGGTATTGTATCAAAGGCCTTCGCCAGATCGAGGTAGGCTGTATGGACTGCCTTTCCCTCATCAATGGCTTTGGTGACTGTTTCAAAAGTCAACCAAGTTTAGAAGGCATGATCTGCCTTTGACAAAGCCAAACTGGGATGGATCCAAAGTCTGCAAATTCCCTATGTCTTTATTTATGAGGTCCATTATGATCCTCTCCATGGCTTTGCAGATAAGGCTTGTCAAGCTAATGGGCCGGTAATTTCCAGGGTCGGTGGAGGCACCGCCTTTGTGAAGTGGGACCACAGTTGCAGTGCGCCACTCCTGGAGTGCGTATCCAGAGGTAAGACTATGATTAAACAGCTGTCCTAGCTGTGGGTTTAATTCTCGTTGAGTTCGTGGAGCACACAGCCGGGGACACCATCAGGTCCCATGGATGCTGTGTTTTTGCTTTGGAGAGAGCAGTTCTCACTTGGGCGTTGGAGATGTTTGGGGGCTGCAATCGCTGGTATAGATATCTCTCCTTTGGGGAGGGGAGAAGTTTGCACTGAACCTGTCAGCCAGTATGTTGGCAATGTCTGTAGGATCAGTAATCTTCACATCATTTTGAACTAGTTCTGAGCATATCTGGGAGTTTCCTCCCAGGTTTCTAACATAGCTAAAGAAGGCCTTATGATTGTCTTTTGAGTCTTTAGCTATTTTTCTCTCAAAATTTGCTTTGGATGATTTTATGAGAGCTCTTAGTTTTTTACTTATAGTGATCAAGGGTGTCTTACCTTTTAAGGATTTTGCTCTATCTTGTAGTAGCTTCCTCCTTTTGTTGTAGAGTTTGTTTATGGCTGGGGTCCACCAGAGTGGACGCTTGCCTTTGGTACAAAGAGTCTTCGTTTTGCTTGGGATTGCCTTATCCATGCCTTATCATGAATCTTGTGAATTCTGTTATTTAAGTGTATGTGTTTGTATATATATTTATGGGGATTTCAGGTTATGTTTATGAAAGTGTATGTGTTTATGTGCGTGCAAGTGCATGTGTGTGATTGTGTTTGTGTGCCCACATGCGTATGTGAGTTGGTGTGGGAGTGATTGATTCCTTGAATGTGTAGCATCTTGTGAATTCTGTGATTTGTGTGTGTGTGTGTGTGTGTGTGTGTGTGTGTGTGTGTGTGTGTGTGTGTGTGTGTGTGTGTGTGTGTGTGTGTGTGTGTGTGTACGTGTGTGTGTACGTGTGTGCATGTGTGTGTCTGTGTTTGTATCTGCATCTGTACATCTGTGTGTTTGCTTGTCAGTGGGGTTATGAATACATTTGAAAGGATGTGTGTTTTCAGCTGGTTTCTCTATCTGAGGTAGGTATGGGTTGCTGTGTGTGTGTGTGTGTGTGTGTGTGTGTGTGTGTGTGTGTGTGTGTGTGTGTGTGTGTGTGTGTGTGTGTTTGTGATTTTGTTTGTGTGTGAGTGGGTGAGGGAGTGTAAGTGAATTAGTGAGTGAGTGATTCTTTGAATGTGTACCATCTTCTGAAGTATGTGATCTGTATGTGTGTGTGTGTGCACGGTGTACCTGTGCATGTGTGCTCTTGTGTGAGTGGGTGTGTGGGTGAGTGATACTATAAATGTATAGCACCTTGTGAATTCTATAATGTACACGGAAGACACCAATCCAAACTACTAACAAGTTGACAGAAAACACCGGGAAGGACCCTGTTGACCAGAGACGGTAGAGTCAAATATACAGATCAGATGTACTAATTTGACCTAGGTTTCGTCTTTATTATACAGACTTCTTCAGAATATGAACACATTTAACCACTCCATTGATGTTATATACACTCATACACTACAACAAATGCATCCTACCCCTTCAAATACCCTATCAGACAAAGCTCAATCTAACAGGCATATCCTAAATCTAACTTCATTAACCCTTCGAACTAAAAAAACTATACTTTCAATCCATCTACACAATATTGCGTTACATATCAAAATGTGTTAAATACACAAAATCTAAATGTAAAATAAACATTTTCATATACAGTCAACTAAACACTGTTTGACACCCAATGTTCTTAAATTAGATAACAAAATAATATCATAATGTCTAAACAACAATAATAGTTAAGCATATAAAAAATATAAAATTAATTTTCACGAATTTTGTTAAGAAATTTAAAAAATTCTTTCTGGAAAACACCATTCCATAACAATAAGAAATAAAAAACTTTCTTAAAATCATTTTATAAATAACATTTTCAACCCAAGATGTGTTTTAATTTTAATAGGGGCAATATGCTTATGCTATCATTAATTCCTGGAAATACTGTAGCATTTAATGCCAATTGCCATCTCATTTCACAAACATCAAGATGCACATCCAATACTGCACCCTGACCATCCCTTTTTATTTGCTGTATTGCACAAAATCTAAATCTGTGCTCTGGATGTTGTGCTCTGGATGTTGCTCTATGTGCCTAACTAGGGCATTAGTATTTTTCATGTGCCTAATATCCAGGATGTGTTCGCTAACTCTATTCATGAAAACCCTACAGATTTTCCCTATATAAAAGGCTGGACAACCTTCACATTTAGCCATATATACAACATTTTTAACATGACAATCATAATGGCTATGTATACCAATAACCTCTCCCTCAATAATAATTTTATCACCTATAACAAGAATATATTTACAAACACTACATCTACCACACCTAAAATTCCCTATACTCCTTTGTGAATTAACATTCTCCCAAATGAAGTTTGCAGTTGACTCAAGCAATTGTTTAAAAGACTTCCCTTTCCTATATACGATTTTTGGGGGGGTTGCTCAATTTTCTCCATACGTTACTATCCAATTTTAATAACTTCCAATTTCTATTTATTATTCCCACTATGTGATCCACGTCATAATTGTACGTAGTGATAAAATACAATGTTTCCCCCACACTGGTATTAACATCAATTTTGTTTTTTGTTATTTTTACTTCTACAATAACTGTATTTACTTGCGCCCCCCCCAGTTAATTTTATATTTTTTATATGATTATCTATTATAGTTATTTTTTAGACATTATGATATTATTTTGTTATGAAATTTAAGAACATTGGGTGTCATAAACAGTGTTTAGTTGATTGTATATGAAAATGTTTATTTTACATTTACATTTTGTGTATTTAACACATTTTGATATGTTACGCCATATTGTGTAGATGGATTGAAAGTATAGTTTTTTTAGTTCGAAGGGTTAATGAAGTTAGATTTATGATATGCCTGTTAGATTGAGCTTTGTCTGATAGGGTAATTGAAGGGGTGGGATGTATTTGTTGTAGTGTATGAGTCTATATAACATCAATGGAGTGGTTAAATGTGCTCATATTCTGAAGAATTCTGTATAATAAAGACGAAACCTAGGTCAAATTTGTGTATCTGGTCTGTATATTTGACTCTACCTTCTCTGGTCAACAGGGTCCTTCCTGGTGTTTTCCGTCAACTTGTTAGTAGTTTGGATTGGAGTCTTCCATGAGGTGTGAGAAAGATGGAGAACCTGGGCGGTGATTCTGAAACCAAGTGGCTGTTGGAGCGCATTAATCAACAGTTATGTGAGCATGCCAATCAGATAAAGCAACTCATGGAGTCACGGCATTCTGGTAACGTAAACAGTGGAAGTTTTAATTTGGGAAGTTTAGGCATCCCATTAACTCAACCCACTCCTGATGTAGAGACTGCTCCTCCAATGAATTCTGGTAGTGCTAATATTAGCCAGCGGACTGAGAATGCTAATGCTCATTTTGGTGTAGATTGTCCAACTTTCAACAAATTTCGATGGAAGACCAACAATTTTGATTTTCAGTAGGTCAGTTCCAGCAAAAATATTGTCATAAAAGCCAATCAAACCTTGGTTAGTCGGCTAAAAGATTTTGACAAGAAACTGTTTAACATGTAGAAGTTACAGATCGAAAACAGTTACCTGCAAAGGAACATTGATTTGGGGTTAGTGCCACGAGGGTTGCGACTGTGGAGATACCCCAATGGCATTGGCAATTTTACTTCTACAATAACTGTATTGACTTGCGCGCCCCCCCCCAGTTAATTTTATATTTTTTATATGATTATCTATTATAGTTATTTTTTAGACATTATGATATTATTTTGTTATGAAATTTAAGAACATTGGGTGTCATAAACAGTGTTTAGTTGATTGTATATGAAAATGTTTATTTTACATTTACATTTTGTGTATTTAACACATTTTGATATGTTACGCCATATTGTGTAGATGGATTGAAAGTATAGTTTTTTTAGTTCGAAGGGTTAATGAAGTTAGATTTATGATATGCCTGTTAGATTGAGCTTTGTCTGATAGGGTAATTGAAGGGGTGGGATGTATTTGTTGTAGTGTATGAGTCTATATAACATCAATGGAGTGGTTAAATGTGCTCATATTCTGAAGAATTCTGTATAATAAAGACGAAACCTAGGTCAAATTTGTGTATCTGGTCTGTATATTTGACTCTACCGTCTCTGGTCAACAGGGTCCTTCCTGGTGTTTTCCGTCAACTTGTTAGTAGTTTGGATTGGAGTCTTCCATGAGGTGTGAGAAAGATGGAGAACCTGGGCGGTGATTCTGAAACCAAGTGGCTGTTGGAGCGCATTAATCAACAGTTATGTGAGCATGCCAATCAGATAAAGCAACTCATGGAGTCACGGCATTCTGGTAACGTAAACAGTGGAAGTTTTAATTTGGGAAGTTTAGGCATCCCATTAACTCAACCCACTCCTGATGTAGAGACTGCTCCTCCAATGAATTCTGGTAGTGCTAATGTTAGCCAGCGGACTGAGAATGCTAATGCTCATTTTGGTGTAGATTGTCCAACTTTCAACAAATTTCGATGGAAGACCAACAATTTTGATTTTCAGTAGGTCAGTTCCAGCAAAAATATTGTCATAAAAGCCAATCAAACCTTGGTTAGTCGGCTAAAAGATTTTGACAAGAAACTGTTTAACATGAAGAAGTTACAGATCGAAAACAGTTACCTGCAAAGGAACATTGATTTGGGGTTAGTGCCACGAGGGTTGCGACTGTGGAGATACCCCAATGGCATTAGCAATAATGCCGAAATGATAGATGAGGTGCATAAGCTGTTTGATCAGACTGGGACTGAGCTCATGAGAATTATGATCAAACACAATGATTCTCTTATTGCTTGGTTTATACAGGAGTTGGAAGAGAAAAATGAGGGTATATTAACCGATTTAAACTTTGAGCATTATCAAACGAACTATAATAATATATTGGCATCTATTGACAACAGTTGTGCCAATATTTATCAAAGAAAGTTTAGCAAAATTAACAGAGACTCTAATGAATATCAAAACCAAAAGGTGTATCCGTTGTCGGTGGGTAACCATAGACATACAACGGCAGCAACCAATGATGAACCGGAGGCGGTACAGGAAATGGAGAGGCAGCAGGAAGTGTATAATAACGGAAGTGAGCAGAGTGGATTCCCTTTAGATGCAGGCCCCAGCAGGTCAGTGAGGCTGAGAAACCACCAGCAGGGGAGTCAGCAGCCACCGATGGAAGAGAATCACCAATTTTACAGACAGGGAGTGAGACCGAAGAAACGCAATTATGTGCAGCACTTTTACAAACCACAACAGGGCGAGTGGCAGTAGACTGTTTAAGCGACCCGCTACTGGAAGTAAGTGTTTATTTGGAGCACCAGTGTTATAACACAGAAACAAGTATTTTTAACAACATTTTTGAACATGTTAGTAAAGGTACTGAATTAAGGGTTGATGAAAGACTAACAATCTCACTGGGTTTAGGTTGTACTGACTTTATGGACATTAGTAAAAGTGAACTTAATATAAGTAAAAGTGAGTCAATGGCTTTTAAGCCAGTTTGTGATTTTGAAATGTATGACATGTTAGATGTTATTGATTTAACTCGGGGGGGGGGAGTAGACACTGTTTATTTAGTTAATCCATCCATTATTTTAAATGACCAAGGTGATTATAAAGTATATAACTATTCTAGTAAAACAATAGGGGAGGAGCATGCTGAATTGTTATCAAAAGGTTTTTCTTTTATACCTTTGAAAAGAGGGAATGTTGCTGAGACCCTGATACATTTAAAAATGCTTACCAGAAAAATGAATATCAAGATGTTTTTTGACAATTATTGTCAGCAAGAAAATACTGGCCTAAGAAAGCCAAGTAAGTTTATTCCACCATCAAATGGAACTGTGAGTTTATATGAAAAGGTTTGTGAGATGGAAATCAGAGAACACATGAGGGCAAGTAGAACCTTTGGTAATAGAAGGGCCTTTGATTACATTAATAATCTGAACAGAGAAGAGTAAATACTATTAAGGGATATGGTTAATGACAAAACTGTCAGATTTATGAAGCCAGACAAAGGGAATGGCATGGTTATAATGGATAAAAATGGTTATATAGATTACATGTTAGTTATGTTAGCTACTGACACCTATGAGGAAAGTAATATTAACCAGGTACATATTGCATACCAAAAAATAGATATATTAATTGATGATTTATTAATGCAGGGACAGATTGATGCAACCAAGCATTATTTCCTGGCAAATAAATTTCCTAAAGTCAGTAGCATTTTTGGTATACCAAAATTGCACAAAGGTTTGGACAACATTCAATTTAGGCCAATTGTTGATGGGAAGAGGGGAAAAAAATTATCACTAAATTCTTGGATTATCACCTGCAAGGAGGTTTGAAAGTGTTTAGATACATAACTAAGGACTCCTGGGATTTTTTGAATAAATTAAAGGTAGTTCAAATTAGTGACCACACAGTGTTATTAACCATTGATGTGTGTAATTTATTTTCGGTCATTACAAATGAAATAGGGTTGCAATGGTTAGAGCAACAATTACATAAAACTGGTGTATATGAACAGGACCGTATAACTACTATTGTTACCTTAATGGAGGTTGTATTGAAGAACAACTATATTTATTTTGAGGGTCAGTATTACAAACAAAAAACTGGAGTAGCAATGGGAGCTGCGTGTGTTCCTATTTATGCGAATTACATTATGGCCTACTGGGAGCAAGGGTGTTTTCACCGGTGAATATATGAAGTATATACAACAATACACCCGTTTTTTGGATGACATATTTGTGGTATGGGATGGGCCAATTGAGGTCATGAAGGCCTTTATAGATTATATTAATTGTACAGTACAATTTTTTAGGTTCACCTATGAATATAGTAGTGAGGAAATGTCATATTTAGATGTAAAATTGAAGGTCAATCATGTGGAAAAATGTTTGGTTTCTGGTATATACAGAAAGCCTACCTTTTCCAATTCTTACTTGAGCTACCAGAGCTGGCACCCTAACCATCAGAAAAAAGCGATAGTAAAAGGACAAATGGTTAGGGCAGCCAGAATGGAAAGCGAAAGTCAAGATTTTCTAAAAGAAATGGAGTTCATTAAAGGTATGTTCATTAATCGTGGATATCCTGTTGAATTGTGTGATTCCATTATGGAGGAAGTGAAATGTAAGAGGTTTAGTGGTGTTTATAAGGCAATTTTAAACCATGATTACCAC